>NC_052328.1:30003742-30117364 GCF_016432855.1 Salvelinus namaycush
TACATGGGACTCCATGTTTTTTTTGTCATGATCTAAGGCAATGTTTCCCAATCCTCTCCTGGAGTACCCCCATCCAGTCCACATATGATGTATTCCAGAATTATCGCCGCTGATTTAACAGAAGGGCTTGATGGTTAGGTGACCATTTGAATCAGCTGTGGATTCTGGAATACATTCTGGACTGGCTGGGTGAACTCTGAGAGGTTTGGGAAACAGATCTAAGGGTAAAGGGTTCCTTTATGTTTTCTTTTTCCCCTTGTAAATAAATGATCCTCTCAAGTCTCATGATGGAATGTTGTTGTTGTTGTTAGAATTGAATTCATTGGTTCTATATAAACAGAACACTGGAGCAGCTTGATCTGGTAATATTGTCATGTTCACCCCATCATACATTTGGGCTCCACTGACCCTAAAAGGCCAAGGCAGTCAAAATTCAGTTTTTCCTCTGTTTTGTATCATATTGTACCACAGCTGATGAAACTAACACTGTAAAAGTCAAATTTGATCGTTGTTATTTCCTGATAGTTGCTTGTTGAAAATGCAATCTACATAGGAACTTCTAATCAGCAGGTTTTTTATTGGTGGAGTTTTGGCTTGCCTGGTGACGTCACCAGACGGTATAAATTTAATAGACCAATAACAAAGAGCATTCCAAACCTCTCTGTCAATATCAGCTAGTTTTCACATTTACATCACATTAGGCTCCTCCATCACTTTGGTGCTATTCCCTTCCCCACTCAGACCACTCCCAGTGAGTCCTAGCAAAATTACTGCTTGAGAAATATATATTTTTAAAATAATTTTAATGGAAAACTATTACAGTAAGGTACTTCATTGTTACCCAGAAATGATTTGATATTGAGATAAAAATGGCTGTATTGGGCCTTTTAGGGGCTCTATTTTGAATTGATTTGACCAACCCATTATCTCATATCCCCTTAAACTGTCTGAATCGATGGCCCTGCACTCCATCCAGCCAGGAAACAGGGAGCACAGCAAACACTCTACTGTCCCCAAAACCATTTTCTGACACTATTTCGCATCATTATATTTGCATCACAACGGCATGAGCATTTGTATGCAAATAACAAGTGTTTGCCACTCCTGAGCTCTTTGAAACGTTCATTCAGGGGCGATGAATCATCTAACCTGGTGAGATTCAATTAGTCTTACATCTCTCTTCCATACTGTAGCTCTCAATCTCTCTCCAACAATATGGCTGCTGTTACCGTAACTTACATGATCACCAATATCATATCTGTCAGTGGTTATGGCAAAATGTAGGGAATGATAATCACCTAGCCATCCTTTTTATTCCATCCATCCATTTCGCAAGGCTACGTCTAAAGACAGCCAGAGACTGACACACGCATGCCATATAGGGCACAGACCGTAGACCAGTTATATGGCTGGCTGGCTCTCAGTTGTCTAGGAGTAACTGCAGCAGGAGAACCAGGAGAAATATACTAGGCAGGATCAATTGAGCTGAGCAATCCCCCTGCAATCACTCACTACCTCCAGCACCATCTGCCTCAGCTCCTCTCACACCCTGTGTGCATCCCAAATGGCACCCTATTCCTTACCTAGTGCACTAGTTTTGGCCAGAGCCCTATGGACCCTGGTCAAAAGTAGTACACTACATAGGGAACAGTGTACCGTTTGGGACGCAGACCCGGTTTCTCACTACTTTACAGCACCCACAGAACAACAGGTTCAGATGCACTCCCTGCACCTCAGCCTCCGTTTCCATGGTGAGAGACAAAGAGGGAGACGGGGAGAGGTACAGCGGTTGTACAGGTGCATTTCAGTACTCTGAATTGGTTTCTCTCCTTGTTTCCATTTCATAACCTGCAGAGCTCCAAGGTTGTTTTGTGCACCATTGTGGCATAAATTAAGTCCTAGTAGGGATTCTATACACTTTAACGATGGGGACACAATCCAAGAGTTGGGGTTTGTGTATTGTGAAGGTCATGCTGTAGGTTTTGTTCTGAATAGAAAGAAGCTTGGAAAAGCATCAGAAGATTCAAGTGGAATGACTACTGTATGATTCCATCCAGTTTAAACCCTGACAGACTATTCCATTATTCGCTATAAAAATGTCCGACTCGGCACGATTCTATTTTTACCAACTGCTGTGATTTGTTATTGGCAGCAGCCGAAGATCACATCATTGACAGGGGAGTTATACAGCTGTCTTGTCACTATAGCAACGGTTGGCCCTGAGCATTATAGGGTTTTTGACAACTGTCTGTAAACTGTCTTCAAAGTAAGACAGCTGTTGGCTGATTCCATTTAAAGCAGAATCACTGACAGAGCTCTGGTGTTATAACAAGACCTGATGGAGAGATTCAGGTGAAACAGGGACAAAGGTATTAACACACATGCTGTACTTCAAAAGATTAGGACTTTAGGATGCCTAGGATTGGTGACTCTTTACTGTAGGTGTCCTGTCTTTATGTGTTATGTAGCTGTTATAAAGGCTTTATGAATGCATTCATAAGGTCCCCTACAGTAAAGTGTTACCAATCTTAGGCATCCTAAAATATTTTGAAGTACATTATGTGTGTTAATACCTTTGTCCCTGTTTCCCCTGAATCTCTCATCAGGTCTTGTTATAACACCACTGCTCTGTCAGTGATTCTGTTTATTGGTTTATTCAGATACCGATGAGCTTTTGCCAAAGCAGCAGCCATTCTTCCTGGGGATGCATGTTTAATGTGTAGTACATGTACGGTATATTTTGTAGACTGTGTAATGACTTTTTGTGGCTAGTTGCAGTTTCTGAATATGAACATTAGCATATTATTGTCATCATATGGAATATTGATTTGCTGATGCATACATATCCCCAGAGGGACAATGACGTGGCTGTTGACGAGCCAGCAGTGTTGCATTGATGACACACACACACACACACACACACACACACACACACACACACACACACACACACACACACACACACACACACACACACACACACACACACACACACACACACACACACACACACTCTATCTCAGAAGTACTAATTAGGTTCTCACTGCCAAGAGAATGGTACAGTAGCACACACAAAGAGCAGAGCAGGTCTCTTTCCACTGCCTTTGATCCCATGCCATACCAAGCTCCAGGTGTTACTTCCCATCCTGTCCAAGCACCCCTAGTAACATGGCTCCAGGTGTTACCTTGCATCCTGTCCAAGCACCCCTAGTAGCATGGCTCCAGGTGTTACCTTCCATCCTGTCCAAGCACCCCTAGTAGCATGACTCCAGGTGTTACCTTCCATCATGTCCAAGCACCCCTAGTAGCATGGCTCCAGGTGTTACCTTCCATCCTGTCCAAGCACCCCTAGTAGCATGGCTCCAGGTGTTACCTTCCATCCTGTCCAAGCACCCCTAGTAGCATGGCTCCAGGTGTTAACTTCCATCCTGTCCAAGCACCCCTAGTAGCATGGCTCCAGGTGTTACCTTCCATCCTGTCCAAGCACCCCTAGTAACATGGCTCCAGGTGTTACCTCCCATCCTGTCCAAGCACCCCTAGTAACATGGCTCCAGGTGTTACCTCCCATCCTGTCCAAGCACCCCTAGTAACATGGCTCCAGGTGTTACCTCCCATCCTGTCCAAGCACCCCTAGTAGCATGGCTCCAGGTGTTACCTCCCATCCTGTCCAAGCACCCCTAGTAACATGGCTCCAGGTGTTACCTCCCATCCTGTCCAAGCACCCCTAGTAACATGGCTCCAGGTGTTACCTCCCATCCTGTCCAAGCACCCCTAGCAACATGTGTCACACTCTGGCCTTTGTTATATTGATTTTCTTTATTAGTTTAGTTAGGTCAGGGTGTGACATGGGATGTTTGTGGGTTTTTGTCTAGTTTAGGGTGTGTGTATTGTTTAGGGTGTTTTGTAGTATGTATGGGGTTGTGTTCAGTGTAGGTGTTTAGGAAAGTCTATGGTTGCCTGATTTGGTTCTCAATCAGAGACAGCTGTTTATTGTTGTCTCTGATTGGGAGCCATATTTAAGGCAGCCATAGGCTTTAGGTGTTTGTGGGTAATTGTCTATGTTGAACGTTTGTAGCTTGTGTGTGCACTAACGTTTGTAGCTTCACGGTCGTTTGTTGTTTTGTTTTGTAAAAGTGTTTGTTTCGTGTTTCGTCATCTTTATTAAAAGAAGATGTCCTCATATCTCGCTGCGCCTTGGTCCACTTATTATGACGATCGTGACAGAATTACCCACCAAACCAGGACCAAGCAGCGTGGAAAAAAGCAGCAGCAGCGATGTCAAGACTCCTGGACGTGGGAGGAAATCCTAGACGGGAGAGGACCCTGGGCACAGCCAGGGGAATATCACCGCCCCAAGGCAGAGATGGAGGCAGCACGGCGACACGGTAGGAAGCCCGAGAAACAGCCCAAAAAAATTCTTGGGGGGGGGGCACTTGGAGCAGTCGGCGAAGTTGAGGGGTGAGTCTGAGATTGTCGAGGAGTTATTGGACAGATTGGAGGAGAGTGAACGAAGGGGAGATTATGAGACATTCGAGGAGTTGTTGACGAAATTGGAGGAGAGTGAAGAGAGAGAGCTGTTGGTTTGGCAGAGTATGCATGGCATTCTCCCTGAGGAGCGTGTTAGCTGTCCGATGCCACCTGTGTCAGTTCCTCGTACTCAGCCTGAAACTTGTGTTAAAGTTCCGGAAGATTTGATGCCGGCTATACACACCAGGTCTCCAGTACACCTTCACAACCCGGTGTGTCCTGTTCCTTCTCCACGCACTAGCCCTGTGGTGCGTGTCTCCAGCCCATTACCACCAGTGCCTACACCACGCACCAGGCTTCCAGTGTGTCTCCAGAGCCCTGTTCCTCCTCCACGCACTCGCCCTATGGTGCGCGTCCCCAGCCCGGTACCACCAGTTCCGGCACCAAGCACCAAGCCTCATGTGCGTCTCCAGAGCCCTGTACGCACTGATCCTTCTCCCCGCACTCGCCCTGAGGTGCGTGCCCTCAGCCCGGTACCACCAGTCCCGGTACCACGCACCAGGCCTATAGTGCGCCTCGAGAACTCAGTGTGCCCTGTTCCTGCTCCCCGCACTAGCCTTGAGGTGCGTGTCTCCAGTCCGGTACCACCAGTTCCGGCACCACGCACCAGGCCTACTGTGCCCCTCAGCAGGTCAGAGTCGGCCGTCTGGCCAACGCCATCTGAGCCATCCATCTGCCCAACGCCATCTGAGCCATCCGTCTGCCCAACGCCATCTGAGCCATCCGTCTGCCCAGCGCCATCTGAGCCATCTGTCTGCCCAGCGCCATCTGAGCCATCCGTCTGCCCAGCGCCATCTGAGCCATCCGTCTGCCCAGCGCCATCTGAGCCATCCGTCTGCCCAGCGCCATCTGAGCCATCCGTCTGCCCAGCGCCATCTGAGCCATCCGTCTGCCCAGCGCCATCTGAGCCATCCGTCTGCCCAGCGCCATCTGAGCCATCCGTCTGCCCAGCGCCATCTGAGCCATCCGTCTGCCCAGCGCCATCTGAGCCATCCGTCTGTCCCGAGCCATTAGAGCCGCCCGTCTGTCCCGAGCCGTCAGAGCCGTTCGTCAGTCAGGAGCCGCTAGAGCCGCCAGTCAGCCAGGATCCGCCAGAGCCGCCAACCAGCCAGGATCCTCCAGAGCCGCCAGTCAGCCAGGATCTTCCAGAGCCGCCAGTCAGCCAGGATCTTCCAGAGCCGCCAGTCAGCCAGGATCTTCCAGAGCCGCCAGTCAGCCAGGATCTTCCAGAGCCGCCAGTCAGCCAGGATCTTCCAAGGCCGCCAGTCAGCCAGGATCTGCCAGAGCCACCAGTCAGCCAGGATCTGCCAGAGCCGCCAGTCAGCCAGGATCTGCCAGAGCCGCCAGTCAGCCATGACCAGCCAGAGCCGTCAGCCAGCCATGACCAGCCAGAGCCGTCAGCCAGCCATGAGCAGCCAGAGCCGTCAGCCAGCCATGAGCAGCCAGAGCCGTCAGCCAGCCATGAGCAGCCAGAGCCGTCAGCCAGCCATGAGCAGCCAGAGCCGTCAGCCAGCCATGAGCAGCCAGAGCCGTCAGCCAGCCATGAGCAGCCAGAGCCGTCAGCCAGCCATGAGCAGCCAGAGCCGTCAGCCAGCCATGAGCAGCCAGAGCCGTCAGCCAGCCATGAGCAGCCAGAGCCGTCCGCCTGCCATGAGCAGCCAGAGCCGTCCGCCAGCCATGAGCAGCCAGAGCCGTCCGCCAGCCATGAGCAGCCAGAGCCGTCCGCCAGCCATGAGCAGCCAGAGCCGTCCGCCAGCCATGAGCAGCCAGAGCCGTCCGCCAGCCATGAGCAGCCAGAGCCGTCCGCCAGCCATGAGCAGCCAGAGCCGTCCGCCAGCCATGAGCAGCCAGAGCCGCCCGCCAGCCAGGATCCGCCAGAGCCGCCCGCCAGCCAGGATCCGCCAGAGCCGCCCGCCAGCCAGGATCCGCCAGCCAGGATCCGCCAGAGCCGCCCGCCAGCCAGGATCCGCCAGAGCCGCCCGCCAGCCAGGATCCGCCAGAGCCGCCCGCCAGCCAGGATCCGCCAGAGCCGCCCGCCAGCCAGGATCCGCCAGAGCCGCCCGCCAGCCAGGATCCGCCAGAGCCGCCCGCCAGCCAGGATCCGCCAGAGCCAGCCCGCCAGGATCCGCCAGAGCCAGCCCGCCAGGATCCGCCAGAGCCAGCCCGCCAGGATCCGCCAGAGCCAGCCCGCCAGGATCCGCCAGAGCCAGCCCGCCAGGATCAGCCAGCCAGCCAGGATCCGCCAGCCAGCCAGGATCCGCCAGCCAGCCAGGATCCGCCAGCCAGCCAGGATCCGCCAGCCAGCCAGCCAGGATCCGCCAGAGCCAGCCAGCCAGGATCCGCCAGAGCCAGCCAGCCAGGATCCGCCAGAGCCAGCCAGCCAGGATCCGCCAGAGCCAGCCAGCCAGGATCCGCCAGAGCCAGCCAGCCAGGATCCGCCAGAGCCAACCAGCCAGGATCCGCCAGAGCCAGCCAGCCAGGATCCGCCCCTCAGTCCGGAGCTGCCCCTCAGTCCGGAGCTGCCCCTCAGTCCGGAGCTGCCCCTCAGTCCGGAGCTGCCCCTCAGTCCGGAGCTGCCCCTCCGTCCAGTGGCGCCCTCTGGGATGGTATTCAGTCCGGGACTCGCCGTTCCAGAGGCGCCACCAAAGCGGGTAGTGACTATGGTGGAGGGGGGTCCACGTCCCGCACCCGAGCCGCCGCCATAGGAAGGCCCACCCGGACCCTCCCCTTCTGTGTCAGGTTTTGCGGTCGGAGTCCGCACCTTTGGGGGGGGGTACTGTCACACTCTGGCCTTTGTTATATTGATTTTCTTTATTAGTTTAGTTAGGTCAGGGTGTGACATGGGATGTTTGTGGGTTTTTGTCTAGTTTAGGGTGTGTGTATTGTTTAGGGTGTTTTGTAGTATGTATGGGGTTGTGTTCAGTGTAGGTGTTTAGGAAAGTCTATGGTTGCCTGATTTGGTTCTCAATCAGAGACAGCTGTTTATTGTTGTCTCTGATTGGGAGCCATATTTAAGGCAGCCATAGGCTTTAGGTGTTTGTGGGTAATTGTCTATGTTGAATGTTTGTAGCTTGTGTGTGCACTAACGTTTGTAGCTTCACGGTTGTTTTGTTTTGTAAAAGTGTTCGTTTCGTGTTTCGTCATCTTTATTAAAAGAAGATGTCCTCATATCCCGCTGCGCCTTGGTCCACTTATTATGACGATCGTGACAACATGGCTCCAGGTGTTACCTTGCATCCTGTCCAAGCACCCCTAGCAACATGGCTCCAGGTGTCACCTTCCGTCCTGTCCAGAGAGAGAGAGCGGGAGGGAGAAACTATTTGAGGTTTGTAATTTCCACTTTGAAATTTCAGACTTGATTTTCCCTTACGAAAAATGTATCCTGCCGTAGCAAACTGGGACAAATGAAGATCCTACATCTGTATCTGTCCACTAAGAAGTTAGTGAGTCTACAGTAGAGAGGAGAGAGAGAGAGCTCTAGTCTACAGTAGAGAGGAGAGAGAGAGAGCTCTAGTCTACAGTAGAGAAGAGAGAGAGAGAGCTCTAGTCTACAGTAGAGAGGAGAGAGAGAGAGCTCTAGTCTACAGTAGAGAGGAGAGAGAGAGAGCTCTAGTCTACAGTAGAGGAGAGAGAGAGAACTCCCATTGCAGACAGCATGCAGGACATTTTTTATCTTTATTTATGCAGGGAAGTATGCTGGGACAAATGAAGATCCTACATCTGTATCTGTCCACTAAGAAGTTAGTGAGTCTACAGTAGAGAGGAGAGAGAGAGAGCTCTAGTCTACAGTAGAGAGGAGAGAGAGAGAGCTCTAGTCTACAGTAGAGAGAAGAGAGAGAGCTCTAGTTTACAGTAGAGGAGAGAGAGAGCTCTAGTCTACAGTAGAGAGGAGAGAGAGAGCTCTAGTCTACAGTAGAGAGAAGAGAGAGAGCTCTAGTTTACAGTAGAGAGGAGAAAGAGAGCTCTAGTCTACAGTAGAGGAGAGAGAGAGCTCTAGTCTACAGTAGAGGAGAGAGAGAGAGCTCTAGTCTACAGTAGAGAGGAGAGAGAGAGCTCTAGTCTACAGTAGAGAGGAGAGAGAGAGCTCTAGTCTACAGTAGAGAGGAGAGAGAGAGAGCTCTAGTCTACAGTAGAGAGGAGAGAGAGAGCTGCTCTAGTCTACAGTAGAGAGGAGAGAGAGAGAGCTCTAGTCTACAGTAGAGAGGAGAGAGAGAGCTCTAGTCTACAGTAGAGAGGAGAGAGAGAGCTCTAGTCTACAGTAGAGAGGAGCACTGGAATCACATGGACCTGTGTAGTATCTGATCTTCATCTTCAAAGGCAGCAGTGACAACGTAATGGTATAATATTCTGTCACATATGCTTCCCTTTTGCAGACAGCATGCAGGACATTTTTTATCTTTATTTATGCAGGGAAGTCCCATTGAGCCCTGCTTCAAATCCTCTTGTCAGAATACTATTTTATCAAATCCTTTGTCAGAATACTATTTTATAGCAAATTAACGGACAAAGGATTTTTAAAGTGCCCGTGGGGACTTTTTCGCTAAGAATGGCTCAACACTTTGTTTGACAATAAGGTTTATCGCACCAATATGAGCCAACTTCATCTTTGTGCAATGAATGATAGGGATGGCATGGACACAATTTTACAGTAACAGTTTTGCTTTGGAAAGCTACATTGGGTAAGACTGAACATTGGGTATGAATACCCTCTTCATACTGCATTCTAGGCACATTTGTGTGTGTGTGTGTGTGTGAACGCAAGCACTGTAGGGGGGATTGGGGTAAGTTGAGCCATTCTTTGCATTCTTTCTAACAAAGATATCTCCATATATTTCCGGATGTTGTGTATTCCTGGAAATAATCAGAATGTATGTAAACATCACAGTTTTGAAAACATAGCTTGTCCCCAAAAAAGTAGGGTCTTGGCACAACGTACCCTGGGTATGGTGTAAGTTGAGCCGCGGGACAGGGTTAATTAAGCTACCTACAAGTTTCTGTACTGAATTAAATATTACCACTACTTTTTTTAAACCATGCATATCTTTATTCCCAAACATAATTCATCACATGCATATTTTAACACAGGCTTTACACCTAACAAACACTGTGTGGGCTTTAAACATAGGCCAGGCACTGTGGTTACCTCATATTCCAGCAATAATGCCTTGTATTACTCCTGGGAAGAAGACACTTCAGTTTGCTCAACTTGCCATTGGCTCAACAATAAAAAAAGAAAAATATATCCCTTTTTCTCCCCAATTTCGTGATATCCAACTGGTAATTAGTTTTGTCCCATCGCTGCAACTCCTGTATGGACTCGGGAGAAGCGAAGGTCGAGAGCCGTGCGTTCTCCGAAACACGACCCTGCCATGCCTCACTGCTTCTTGACACACTGCTCGCTTAACCCAGAAACCAGCCGCACCAATGTATTGAAGGAAACACCGTACACCTGGCGACCGTGTCAGCATGCATTGCGCCCGGGCCCACCATAGGAGTCGCTAGAGCGTGATGGGACAAGGACAACCCGGGCCGGCCAAACCCTCCCCTAACCCGGACGACGCTGAGCCAATTGTGTGCCACCTCATGGGTCTCCCGGTCACGGCCAACTGCGAAACAGCCTGGGATCGAACCAGGATCTGTAGTGACGCAGCTAGCACTGCGATGCAGTGCCTTAGACCGCTGCGCCACTCGGGAGGCCCCCAAAGCAAACATTTTGACTATATTAGCCCACACAGCTACAAGGATGCACTTTCTTGCTAGGTTTAGGACCTCATGTTGAAACGTATAGAGACCCTATCTGATGTATTGAACCATCTTTAAATTATCTACTTTGGTTTAGATACAAGCATCATGAAACCTCAAACAATAAATTCATTTGACTTGGTGAAAATCATTTGGACCTTACTTTTTCCATCTGGTTGCTTCTTTTATGGACTCCATGAAATGATGACCTCTTCCTAAATATTTGGTCAAAATATACATTTTGTGTATGGTTTCCTAGAAACAAGGGTGGCTCAACTTACCCCTTTGGCACAACTTACCCCACTCTCCCCTATACAATGTATATATATTTTTTTATACATCATTACGCAAAATTATTTTATTGTATATCTGCAGTATACTATACATCAGTGTTTAGATACACTCCAGTCTACTGTGTTTCTGTCAGGAGATAAGTTATGTCTGCTGTCATAGATCATAGTGCCAACACTTTATCACTACGCCCTGTAATGAAACTGATGCTTTTGCACACATTCACAAATACACACACTTGGCAGATAGGTAAAATCAATACAAACCAGTGTAGCTGCACTCTAAAGTGGGGAGAGAAATTTAATTTAAACTGTGTTAACTGCTATCTCCTGCTACAATGATGGGAAACTCAATTTCAACATGGTACCCATTTCAGGCGATAATTTTGTTGTGGTCCCTCTGGCCCCAAATAGATTACTTTGTCAAATACTGTTGGCATTGCAGAATGTTATAGGTGGTGTTTGGTTTGGAAAATAGGAGCATCAATGTCTCAAAGCGATCATCTTCCAGAAAATTGCCACAGCTATAATAAGCTGTTAAATCAGCTCAATTGTTCATTGTGCAATCATTACATTAATTTACATGGTGTAAAGAAAATGTTTCTGCAGCTCTTCTTATGACAGCCTTATTACTCAATGAGACACCCTTCACACTTTACTCTGAAGAAACAGGGTTTGGATTCCTATTTCTTTCGAAAGGAATAAGCATGAAATTCAAACAGATTTTTACACAGAAACTGACCAAACCCTCCATTTGCCCTTGTAGTAGAACCAATGAGTAAGGCATACGATTATTGTTATTTTGCAGAAAGCAGAGATTGGATCTAAAGCATAGAAAGTTTGTACGTGTGTAAGAGAGAGAGAGCTGACCTTTTTCAATCAGATGCAGTTCTATCAACCTAGGCAGTGTTGTTAAACCTTGTTAGTTCGCCATAGTCTTTCTGACAGCCCACAGAAAGGCTTCTCTGCTAAAGCTGCACAATAGCCTGTCGAAAAAGTAAACTCTTTGTATTATGAATCTGTAGAGCTAGAGTGGGGTCCCAAATTATTGTCACCCTTGATGATGATGAGCAAAAATTACTGTATTAAATAAATCATTAAAATAATAATAATAGGTCAGAAATAGATTTTGTTTAACAAGTGATTTTATTTTTTAATGATGGGGTCAAATTATTGACACCCCTTACGAAGATAATGGCACTGAGCCTTTTTCTAAAATGTTTTATGAGTTGGGAGATATCTTAGACCAATTCTCCATACAGAATCCTTCCAGATCCTCCTTCTGCGCTTATGGACTGCCCTCTTAAATTCAAACCTCAGGTCTTCAATGGGTTTCAAGTCCGGAGACTGATGTAAATTTTTATGGCCAATTAACCAATTATTTCTGGATTTTGATGTGTGCTTGGGGTTATTGTCTTGCTGGAAGATCCACTTGCAGCTAAGTTTCAGCTTCCTGGCAGAGGTAACCAGGTTTTTGGCAAAAATGTCCTGGTACTGGGTAAAGTTCATGATTCCGTTGAAGTCAACACCGGCCCCAGGACCAGTGGAAGTAAAAATAGCCCCATAACATCAAAGATCCACCAACATATTTTACAGTAGTTATGGGGTTATATTCTGCTCATGCGTTCTCATTTCGACACCAAACCCACCACTGGTGTGCGTGGCCAAAGAGCTCTATTTTCACGTCATCTAACAAATGTTAACACCTGTAGTTTACTGAGCGGCATTGGCACTTGGATTGGAACTGGTGCTTTGGTCAGATGACATGAAAATAGAGCTCTGGACTGTCAGATCAGAGTAAATAGGCATTTTAACATCATAGATTTAGCCGGTGGTAACTTGTGGAATGGACACCGGCTGGAAGGTGGTTTTAACCAATCAGCATTAAGGATTTGACCCACCTGTTGTATAATGCTTAATAAATAAACACAGATGTTGTCACGCCCTGACCGTAGAGATCCTTTTTATGTCTCTATTTTGGTTGGTCAGGGCGTGAGTTTGGGTGCGCATTCGATGTCTGGTGTTCTATGTTGTCCTTGTTTTGTATTTCTGTGTGTTTGGCCTGGTATGGTTCTCAATCAGAGGCAGCTGTCTATCGTTGTCTCTGATTGAGAATCATACTTAGGTAGCCTGTTCCCACCTGTGTTTGTGGGTGGTTGTTTTCTGTTTAGTGTATGTCACCTTGCAGAACTGTTCGTTTATCGTTTTTGTTGTTTTGTTCTAGTATTCGTATTAATTTAAAGGAATTATGAATACTTACCACGCTGCACCTTGGTCTTCTCCTTCTCCTCTATACGACGATCGTTACAGATGTCATGAGTATCTGTGCATTTTTCAGCAATTAAAGTGTAGCTATGCAGATTCAAATAATATTTAATTTGTTGAAATCCTGCAGAATAGTGTTACTGCATTCTTAAATGTTGATACATTAAATATTCTAGTGGTGATCTATAAGCTAAAAGGGGAATGATCGGTTATTGTAAAAATTCCAAATGCTGGAACATGCTTATGACATTCACAGGTTAATTTATAAAGGCTGAAACATAAGGTGTTGTAATTCCGCAATATCCCCCCCTCCAAAATAAAAACCTGGAGACATGTATTCATGTAGAATCACTGATTCCAGTTATTGAAGACATCCACAGTGATTGGAGACCTTTTAGTTCAATGTTTTTCAACCTCCGGTCCATAGACTGGCGCCAATCCCTCATAGTTAGCTAACACTGATTGAATTTAAAAGTAAGCCCTCAAAGAAGGAAGTACTACATCTTGCCTGTCCCTGGTACAGCCGCTTTAGACTGTGCAGGAAAAGGTTGAACTACCAAAGGTTGTAAAACTGAGTCGTTTGATATCCATGTAGTGACCTAAAGGCTTGTCATGCAACATAGACCATGATACTGATAGACAGGCACGGTCAGAAGAGCTCTGCGTCTCTGTCACCACCTCTAAAGCTCTGTTTCCTGTTTCCTCTACGCACACATGCACACACGCAAGCAAAACTGCCACCCTGTCACCAAAGCCGCATAAACACTTCCTCACAAACTGCATGTTTGTCACTTTGGTTCTTGACTCTTCTTTTCTATGTTTGACCTCAAAGATGCAGGATACCTCTGTCTGAACCTTCAGTGGATCTTTTGATACATTTACAGATCAACAAGCTTTGATAACTTGACTTAAAGTATGTATTTCAGCTACTTACAATGACGTAGGGTGACACATTTTAGCACGTTGCTGTTGTAATACTGGATCAATTCCTGAAGTCTGCCATCTGTTAACTTTAAGCTTTTCTCCTTAAATGTGTAATATTCTTCTCTGTGAAGCTAACTTTCCTGGACTCTTCCCAACAAACCGTGAACATTAGCTAAAATCCCATTTAAGTTATAGTTAGATCCTAACGTTAGATAAAATACTAACATTAGCATGGTAACATTTGATTTAGATTTTTTTTGTCTTCAATTAAATATCCTTGGAATATTCACTAAAATGTTAGGCACAACATCTGCAACCACCACCACAGAACATTCCCCAAAAGTTCTTATTAGGTTTCCAGGTAATATAATCAAATCAAATCAAAGTTTATTTGTCACGTGCGCCGAATACAACAGGTGTCGACCTTACAGTGAAACGCTATAAAAATGCACCAAAAAAAAGGTATTAGGTGAACAATAGGTAAGTAAAGAAATAAAAACAACAGTAAAAAGACAGTGAAAAATAACAGTAGCGAGGCTATATACAGTAGCGAGGCTATATACTGTCACGCGCTGACCATAGAGAGCCTTTTTATTCGCTATTTTGGTTAGGTCAGGGTGTGACTAGGGTGGGTGATCTAGTGCATTTATTTCTATGTTGGTCTGGTATGGTTCCCAATCAGAGGCAGCTGTTTATCGTTGTCTCTGATTGGGGATCATATTTAGGCAGCCATTTCCCCATTGTGTTTTGTGGGATCTTGTTTCTGTGTAGTTGCCTGTGAGCACTGCTTGAGCTTCACGTTTCGTTTGCTGTTTATTGTTTTTGTGAGTTTCCTTTATTAAACATGTGGAACCAAAATCACGCTGCACGTTGGTCTGAGTATATTTCCAGTTCGTACGACGATCGTGACATATACAGGCACCGGTTAGTCGGGCTGATTGAGGTAGTATGTACATGTAGATATGATGGCAGGCAGCTTAGCCCCAGTGATGTACTGGGCCGTACGCACTACCCTCTGTAGTGCCTTGCGGTCGGAGGCCGAGCAGTTGCCATACCAGGCAATGATGCAACCAGTCAGGATGCTCTCGATGTTGCAGCTGTAGAACCTTTTGAGGATCTGAGGACCCATGCCAAATCTTTTTAGTTTCCCGAGGGGGAAAAGGCGTTGTCGTGACCTCGTCAAGACTGTCTTGGTGTGTTTGGACCATGATAGTATGTTGGTGATGTGGACACTAAGTAATTTGAAGTTCTCAACCCGCCGTACTACAGCCCTGTCGATGAGAATGGGGGCGTATTCAGCCCTCCTTTTCCTGTAGTCCACGATCATTTCCTTTGTCTTGCTCACCTTGAGGTAGAGATTGTTGTCCTGGTACCACACTGCCAGGTCTCTGACCTACTCCCTATAGGCTGTCCCATCGTTGTAGGTGATCATGCCTAACACTGTTGTGTCGTCGGCAAACTTAATGTTGGTGGAGTCGTCATTATTATGTTAAACCAAAAGGCACCTAAAGACTCTCAGACCATGATAAACCAAGATTCTCTGGTCTGATGAAATAAAGACTGGCCTGAATGCCAAGTGTCACGTCTGGAGCAAACCTGTCAGCGTCCATATGGTGAAGCATGGTGGTGGCAGCATCATACTGTGGGGATGTTTTTCAGAGGCAGGGACTGGGAGAGTAGTGAGGATCGAAGGAAAGATTAACTGTGCAAAGTACAGAGAGATCCTTGATGAAAACCTGCTCCAGAGCACTCTGGACCTCAGACTGGGGCGAAGGTTCACCTTCCAACAGGACAACGACCCTAAGCACACAGCCAAGACAAAGCAGGAGTGGCTTCGGGACAAGTCTCTGTATGTCCTTAAGTGGCTCAGCCAGAGCCCGGACTTGAACCTAATTTGAACATCTCTGGAGAGACCTGAAAATAACTGTGCAGCGATGCTCCCCATCCAACCTGACTTAGCTTGAGAGGATCTGCAGAGAAGAATGGGAGAAACTCCCCAAATACAGGTGTGCCAAGCTTGTAGCGTCCTACCCAAGAAGACTTGAGGCTGTAATCTTTGCCTAAGGTGCTTCAACAAAGTACGGAGTAAAGGGTCTGAACACTTATGCAAACGTGATATTTCACGGGTTGCCTGGTGGCGATGAGGATAAAATACCTGGCTTGGGAACCAGACATTGCAGGTTCAAACCCCACATGTGCACTTTGTCAACATATGAAGTATAAACAATATTTAAATGCTGTTCAAATGTCCTATTAATGAAATGAAAATGCCATGTGTCTCTATATTACCTTCAAATGTGAATTGCCATTTAAATCTGGAGATAAACATAATGGGGATGTATTCCAATCTGCTTTAAGGAGCTACAGCTGAGCATGTTGTGGTAATATTAGGTCATAATTTCAAGAACATTTAGAAAATGTTATATTTAAGTACCTGAGGACAGGCAAAACAAGGTCAAATGCACTGGAGTGTATTCATGGATGCAAAGGGAAGCCAGGCTTCCCCAAGAAATGTACTCATTATTTTATGTTTTCGTCTCTGTGTTTAATTATTTTCGGAGAAAGCATCCATTTGAGAAAAACAGGGCCCCTCTGTATTTGTAGCCCATCTATCTGATTCTGTCTGGTCAAAAATAGTATGACATTGTTGTCGCCAGTAGCAAAGAAACATTGTAGAATCATCCACACAACTAGACAGTTTTTGTGTTTTGGGAACATATCTTTTGTGATGTCCCCACAATGTTGTCACCAGACTGTTCCCACAACCTAATGAAACATTATGGGAACCATTAAATAACAGGCTAAATGTGTTGTAGGTAGGGCTGTGGCGGTCATGACATTTTGTCTGGTTATTGTTCTTTCAAAAGACTGGTATCATGGTTCAGGTAATTGACCGTTAATTAACATAAACACGTTTAGCATCTCCAGGCATACAAGCAGCTGATGCGCACCTTTTGGAACGTCTACATTTTAATAAAAGTATAATAAATAAATGTAATATATACCATCACAATAAATCCATTATTAATTTTAGTCAGGTTTAAAGAAACATGATATGAAGAAAATGTATTTCAGAAGAACAGAATGAGTTGGCCTACTGTTGTCTGGCTATGCTCCATACCATAGGCTGTAGGCTTGGTAATTTAGCTGACAATATATTATTAAGTCCCATGCAATTATTTTAGATAATTTCATACTAATAAGAATATAATTGAACTGAGCTGAATAAAATGGAAAGGATATTTTCCCCATTCCGGAGCGTGATCATTTAAAACGGGTATATGCTAGATTTAGAGTTATTTGGCAACTTTAGTTGTGAATGATACAAACTTTAGAAGTCAAAACATATATAAGACATGCCAAGAGCTGCATGGTATAACTATAGGCTATTGATGATTTGAGAAAGTAGAAAAATAGCTTGCACTCTGTTCCTTACCCCAGGCTCCACAGCTGTTCTCTCATCAACTGATCATATTTTCACCCATCGGACTATTCTCAGTTGAATCTTGTCTTTCCATTTAGAATGGACCATTATCAAAATGGGCAGGAACAGGGACATACATATCATCTTTATGCAGTCGAATAGCGAATGGAGGCCACGTGAAATATGTTAGGGAACATCGATAGTAACAGGTTTTCGCAACGAAACATTTCACTAAAACTGTTGACAGCCCGTCTGCCCGCTCAAGAAAGGAATAAAGGACAGAGCGGAGGAGCTGGAAACACATGGTGGTGAGATATTCTGACTAGGTTAAGGTACAGTAATGTGTCACCCAATGAATTATGAAAATATAAAAATGTTCCTATTACTAGGCTATTCAAAATCAAATGCACTAATTGTAGGATAACTGTAAGCCGCCATACACAATCAACTAACCAAGAGCATCGCCTTGGGCTATACGTTGTCTCCCAGACCCATGGATTGACATTTTGGAGCGTAGCATAAGGTAACCAGTCCATCCAGTATGCATAATAATACAGTCCACTCAAAGGCTAGACCAATTATTGCACTGTATAATGGCACAATCATTTTAATAGTTTTTCTTTATCGGGCTTGGGCTCATAAACCTATGCATAAACTATAATATGCATATGAGTGTTTTGAATGAATCATCACATTAGAAAGCACTGTCCTTTTTGTGGTGCTAGGCGTTGAAACATCCACAACAACCATGGTTTATACTGTTTCAACCTGCTGTTGAACTTCTTTCTTCAGATTGGTCACAGTGAGGTGAGTTTTAAAAGTAGGATAGGCCTACTGTTTGGATATGTGTTTGATGTGATTTTCAATGGCATTTTCTTTGATGTTAGAGTGGTTAGAGGGACAATAGAGCCATAAGTACCAGGCCATTATGACCTGATGGTTGTTATCAAATTGGGTACTACCAAAGCATGTCCAGCGTGCATAAAACGGGAATACCGTGACTCAACTGTCATGTGGAATTCTACTGTGGTCAGGTGAATGTTTTATACAAAATGGACAGTTTTTGTGTTATGAGAACATTTGCCGTGACCTAACGAATGTTCTGGGAACTCTCACACAACCTATTTTGGTTTGCTAGGTAATCTTCTCTAAATGTTCTCAATGTTTCTCCCTCCTCGTCTTTCTTTTTCTTTTTTCACAGCCCTTCTTTACGCCACCATCTTCGGTAACGTCACCACCATCTTCCAGCAGATGTACGCCAACACCAACCGTTACCACGAGATGCTGAACAGCGTCCGTGACTTCCTCAAGCTCTACCAGGTGCCCAAGGGGCTGAGCGAGAGGGTCATGGATTACATCGCCTCCACCTGGTCCATGTCCCGGGGCATAGATACTGAAAAGGTATCTCAAACTGTAAGCCTGACATTCATTACCTTGGCTTGCATGCTGTCCCCCCCCCCACCCGCGTTGGTTGGTTGGTTCTCCTGCATGGTAGCTTCCGCAGCTAGCTGGCCCCTTTGTATTGTGGTGATTGTGCCTCTGTGTGTCTATGTGCTTGACCAGTCCACTTGGGGTGGGAGTGTGGGGGAGGGTGTTGAGTGTTGGTGTTGAGTTAATGGATAATGCTCTGTAACTGTCATATTAACTGATTATTATAATTAGTCATGACAGCTGGTGTTAGTTTATGACAAGTGACTTTACCCTGTTATGGGCTGATTAGCAAACTGGTGGTATTTTGAACCAATGTGTAATTTGTTTCCAATTAATTAAATGCCTGAATGTGACATGGTTTTAAACCAATTATGAGCAGTTTACAGAAAAAACAGTGAGGAAATCAATGTAAGAAATGTGTCTAATAAGTGAAACATTTGACCCAGCGTCATCCAGGTTTGGCCGGGGTAGGCCGTCATTGTAAATAAGAATTTGTTCTTAACTGACTTGCCTAGTTAAATAAAAATGTAAAATACAGTGTGTTGTCCTTTTGGGGCTGCCTGATAGCTGGGGTGAGTATGTGCAGTTCAGTACAGGTTTTAGGCACATTCCTATGCTGTATGCTTTGCGATTGCCTCAGTCACAGTAGAAAGCAACACTATGTAAGCTTCCAGGCACATTTCTTCCACAGCGTAGAGAGAATGGATGAGCGATTCTCTGCTATCACACATGGACTCACCTCAGCCTCCCAGGTGTTTAACTGTGGCTGTTGCTGTGACAACAACAGTATCCCAGCCAGGCCTGTAGAGAGGAGGCTGGTTTGAGTGGTAGTTCTGGGTGATTATGCTCTGTTCACATACTTAACTAACTGTAACCCATACCACTAAGCTTAAAACATTGTTGGTGTTAGTCTATACACTTATACTTCCTCTTTTTTAAGACAGAAAAAGAAGATTAAAATAACAAGATTTTAACATTGATGTACTGTTGTATTTTCTGTGCCCCTCTAACTTGTACTTTTGCCCAATGTGCACCATTACTGTATGATGATGGTGGTTGTTGTTGATGCACTGCAAAAAATATAATCTTAGCTCGATTTTTTAAAATCTTGTATTGAGTTATAATGCTCTTAAAATTACTTTTTTCTTATCAAGATAAATGATCTTACCGCATTGGCTTGATAGAAGTGGAGTACGATCATTTTAATAGTGTTTTATCTTATTCCACCTTGTATCAAGTCTTTTTTAGGTTAAAATAAGACAAGTGATCTGTCAATGTGGTAAATTCTTTTAATTTTAAGTGCATTATCACTCAATACAAGATTAAAAGTCTAGCTAAGATTTCATTTTGTTGCTATTATAAGTGTTAGCAATCTGTTTTTGGTTGGTTGCCTTGTTGCGACACCCTTAGAATATTTCACAATAAAGATTTTAAAGTAATATATCTAAACGCTATCATGGCTGCCAGTCAGAAACTACTGGTTCACCAAAGACCATGAGTTTAGAAGGTGATACAATTAGGCTATTTAACTCTTATCCCTCTCTCCCTCTCCTCTCCCCGTCCCAGGTATTGCAGATATGTCCTAAGGACATGAGGGCAGATATCTGCGTCCACCTGAACAGGAAAGTCTTCAAAGAACACCCTGCGTTCAGGTTGGCCAGTGACGGGTGCCTGCGTGCCCTGGCCATGGAGTTCCAGACTATCCACTGTGCCCCTGGCGACCTCATCTACCATGCCGGGGAGAGCGTGGACAGCCTCTGTTTCGTGGTGTCAGGATCCCTGGAGGTCATCCAAGATGATGAGGTGGTGGCCATCTTGGGTGAGTAGTTGTCTATTATACAGTATGACGATGTAGGATTACATGGTGGCCATCTTGGGTGAGTAGTTGTCTATTATACAGTATGACGATGTAGGATTACATGGTGGCCATCTGGGGTGAGTAGTTGTGTATTATACAGTATGACGATGTAGGTGGTGGCCATCTTGGGTGCTTTGCTGCTGTCTATTGTATAGGATGGTTTGCGGCTATTTTGAGTGAGCTGCTGTCCATGGACCAGTGCTTGAGTTGAGCCGGTGCACATCGGTACCGTGGTGTTCATCGGTACCATGGTGTTCATCGGTACCGTGTGTGAAAGGAGCTGTTGTCTAATCCCAACGACAGTCCCTGTAGAGACATTACCAGGGTGTTAATGTGGGAGTGGAGGGTGAAGGCTACACAGTTAAATGTTGAGTGGCTGTAAATCACACCTTGTTATTGATCTAAGTGATGGATTCTTTGTTATTTCTCGTATTATGTTTTGGTTGTTCTCCATGGTGTGTGTGTGTGTGTGTGTGTGTGTGTGTGTGTGTGTGTGTGTGTGTGTGTGTGTGTGTGTGTGTGTGTGTGTGTGTGTGTGTGCCGGCGGATGTGTTTGAGTGCATATACAGACCGTTAGACTGTTGCTGGGCAAACAGCCAACATTGCCAGGCAAACATACACACCAACATAATAAAACATGGTGAACAGTAAAAATGCAACACCATCTCCCTGGGCCTACTAACAAACAGTAGCTGAGGTTATTTTCCATGGCGTTGCTGACCTGGTTAGTTCATGTTGATTGAACCCTGGGTGATGAATTAGCTACTGCTGTAAATCACAGTCTCATTAAACTAATGGCAGCTGCTATACAGAATCATTGCTGCAGCAGCTGCTGAATGTAGGCCTACGTAGCACCGTGATCATTCTATTAACTAATTAACTCTAGTTGGTCACCTCATTCTCTCTTGGTTCGTCAGAAGGGGGTAGATCAGCTTTAATGTTGCAGATAGATTGTAGCTTCCATCAATGTAATTGTTTGCATCAATTCCAATCCCCCATATATATATATATATATATATATATATATATATATACATATATACATATATATATATATATATATATAACAACAACGCTTAGTCTTCTACTTCCAGCTTATACTGTCACGGTCGTCTTGAGGTGAATGAATGGACCAAGGCGCAGCGTGATATGAATACATCTTCTTTTATTTTACGACGAAGATGAACACGAAACGAAACACTTATACAAACTATACAAAACAACAAACAACCGTGAAGCTACAAACGAAAGTGCACACACAAGCTACTTACGTTCAACATAGACAATCTCCCACAATCACCTAAAGCCTATGGCTGCCTTAAATATGGCTCCCAATCAGAGACAATTAATGACATCTGTCTCTGATTGAGAACCAAACCAGGCAACCATAGACTTTCCTAGAACTCTCTCCTGAACACAACCCCATACACTATACAACACCCCCTAAACAATACACACACCCTAAACTAGACAAAACACACAAACGTCCCATGTCACACCCTGACCCAACTAAAATAATAAAGAAAACAAAGAATACTAAGGCCAGGGCGTGACATAACCCCCCCCTCAAGGTGCGAACTCCGGACGCACCAGCATAAAGTCTAGGGGAGGGTCTGGGTGGGCGTCTGTCCACGGTGGCGGCTCTGGCGCTGGTCGTGGTCCCCACCCCACCATAGTCACTACCCGCTTTCGTATCCTCCTCCAAATGGCCACCCTCCAAATTAACCCCACTGGATTAAGGGGCAGCACCGGACTAAGTGGCAGCACCGGACTAAGGGGCAGCACCGGACTAAGGGGCAGCACCGGACTAAGGGGCAGCACCAGGATAAGGGGCAGCACCAGGATAAGGGGCAGCACCAGGATAAGGGGCAGCACCAGGATAAGGGGCAGCACCAGGATAAGGGGCAGCTCCGGACTGAGGGACGGCAGCTCCGGACTGAGGGACAACACCGGACTGGCTGGCTGACCCTGGCTGGCTGGCGGATCCTGGCTGGCTGGCTCTGGCGGATCCTGGCTGGCTGGCTCTGGCGGATCCTGGCTGGCTGGCTCTGGCGGATCCTGGCTGGATGATGGCTTAATGCTGGATGACGGCTCTGGCTGGTCATGGCTGGATGACGGCTCTGGCTGGTCATGGCTGGATGACGGCTCTGGCTGGTCATGGCTCGCTGACGGCTCTGGCTGATCCTGTCTGGGGGAAGGCTCTGGCTGATCCTGTCTGGCGGAAGGCTCTGGCTGATCCTGTCTGGCGGAAGGCTCTGGCTGCTCCTGTCTGGCGGAAGGCTTTGGCTGCTCCTGTCTGGCGGAAGGCTCTGGCTGCTCCTGTCTGGCGGAAGGCTCTAGCGGCTCCTGTCTGGCGGAAGGCTCTAGCGGCTCCTGTCTGGCGGAAGGCTCTAGCGGCTCCTGTCTGGCGGACGGCTCTGTAGGCTCATGGCAGACGGGCGGCTTTGCAGGCTCATGGCAGACGGGCGGCTTTGAAGGCTCAGTACCGACGGGCAGTTCATGCGGCGCTTGGCAGACGGACAGTTCAGACGGCGTTGGGCAGACGGACAGTTCAGGCGCCGTTGGGCAGACGGGCAGTTCAGGCGCCGCTGGGCAGACGGCAGACTCTGGCCGGCTGAGACGCACTGTAAGCCTGGTGCGTGGTACCGGAACTGGAGGTACCGGGCTAAGGACATGCACCTTCAGGCTAGTGCGGGGAACAACAACAGGGCACACTGGACTCTCAAGGCGTACTATAGACCTGGTGCGTGGTACCGGCACTGGTGGTACCGGGCTGAGGGCACGCACATCAGGGCGAGTACGGGGAGAAGGAACAGTGCGTACAGGGCTCTGGAGACGCACAGGAGGCTTAGTGCGTGGTGCCGGAACTGGTGGTACTGGACTGGAGACACGCACCATAGGGAGAGTGCGTGGAGGAGGAACAGGGCTCTGGAGACGCACTGGAAGCCTGGTGCGTGGTGTAGGCACTGGTGGTACTGGCCTGGAGCGGGGAGGTGGCGCCGGAAATACCGGACCGTGCAGGCGTACTGGCTCCCTTGAGCACCGAGCCTGCCCAACCTTACCTGGTTGAATGCTCCCCGTCGCCCGACCAGTGCGGGGAGGTGGAATAACCCGCACCGGGCTATGTAGGCGAACCGGGGACACCATGCGTAAGGCTGGTGCCATGTAAACCGGCCCGAGGAGACGCACTGGTGGCCAGATATGTAGGGCCGGCTTCATGACATCCGGCTCAATACTCAATCTAGCCCTGCCAGTGCGGGGAGGTGGAATAACCCGCACCGGGCTATGCACACGTACAGGAGACACCGTGCGCTCTACTGCGTAACACGGTGTCTGCCCGTACTCCCGCTCTCCACGGTTAGCCTGAGAAGTGGGCGCAGGTCTCCTACCTGCCCTTGGCCCACTACCTCTTAGCCCCCCCCCCAAGAAATTTTTGGGGTTTACTCACAGGCTTCCTTGCTAGTCGGGTACCCTCATAACTTCGGTTCCTCTCTCCAGTTGCCTCTGCTCTCCTAATCGCCTCCAGCTGTTCCCATGGAAGGCGATCTCTTCCAGCTCGGATCTCCTCCCATGTGTAGCAACCCTTGCCGTCCAATACATCCTCCCATGTCCACGAGTCCTGGTTACTTTGCCGCTGTTGTTGGTTCCGCTCACGCTGCTTGATCCATGTGTGGTGGGAGATTCTGTCACGGTCGTCTTGAGGTGAATGAATGGACCAAGGCGCAGCGTGATATGAATACATCTTCTTTTATTTTACGACGAAGATGAACACGAAACGAAACACTTATACAAACTATACAAAACAACAAACAACCGTGAAGCTACAAACGAAAGTGCACACACAAGCTACTTATGTTCAACATAGACAATCTCCCACAATCACCTAAAGCCTATGGCTGCCTTAAATATGGCTCCCAATCAGAGACAATTAATGACATCTGTCTCTGATTGAGAACCAAACCAGGCAACCATAGACTTTCCTAGAACTCTCTCCTGAACACAACCCCATACACTATACAACACCCCCTAAACAATACACACACCCTAAACTAGACAAAACACACAAACTTCCCATGTCACACCCTGACCTAACTAAAATAATAAAGAAAACAAAGAATACTAAGGCCAGGGCGTGACATATACATACTATATACATTTTATGGACACAGTCTATTTTACAATAGTTATATTTTGTTTGTTTTAACTCCTGTCCTTCCTCTACCCTCAACCTCTTCCATCTATTTCTGATGTCATTCCGGTTTGATTTCTATTTGCAATATCTTTCAAACTTTGCTCTTTCACAAAAGTTCTGAACCTATATACGTTTTACGGACACAGTATGTTTTACATGAGTTATCTTGTTACTAGTTGTTATTAGTCCCAACCTTCAGCTCCATTCAACCCCTCCCATCTATCTCTTAAAACCATCCATATTGGATTTCTATTTTCCATATATTTTTCTACTTTGTTGTGATGTTTCACAAGATCTTTTTTGAATGACCATGCAGTTGATTCACATTTCCACAGCTGCGGAGAACAATGTTTTACTAGAATTGACTCTAGCTGTTTTGCTGTTCCATTTTTGCCTCTCTATCACTGCCTTGGTTTGTTTTAGGCTGGAAGACATGAAAGCCTTGTTTTTTTATTCAATCCAATCTGATTATGCTGACAAACTCATCAACTCCAAACCCATCACAAATGATATGTTAGATTTGTTAGTTCCAAAATTTGAGTGTGAATTTACATTGTTAGGACTGACTACCAGCAACCGACAAACTATAAGTAAGTAAGGAGCCTTGGCTTGTGCGAGCCAGAACAGCTCATAGGAGCAGGATCTCCTGTTTCTGTAGCGTCCAGAACAGCTCATAGGAGCAGGATCTCCTGTTTCTGTAGCGTCCAGAACAGCTCATAGGAGCAGGATCTCCTGTTTCTGTAGCGTCCAGAACAGCTCATAGGAGCAGGATCTCCTGTTTCTGTAGCGTCCAGAACAGCTCATAGGAGCAGGATCTCCTGTTTCTGTAGCGTCCAGAACAGCTCATAGGAGCAGGATCTCCTGTTTCTGTAGCGTCCAGAACAGCTCATAGGAGCAGGATCTCCTGTTTCTGTAGCGTCCAGAACAGCTCATAGGAGCAGGATCTCCTGTTTCTGTAGCGTCCAGAACAGCTCATAGGAGCAGGATCTCCTGTTTCTGTAGCGTCCAGAACAGCTCATAGGAGCAGGATCTCCTGTTTCTGTAGCGTCCAGAACAGCTCATAGGAGCAGGATCTCCTGTTTCTGTAGCGTGAGGCAGCTTGATATACAAGTACACCCCCTGGACGCTAGTCTACCCCAATCTATCTCATTAATTCTGAGTGCCAAGCAGAGACGCATCAGGTCCCATTTTTACTGTCTTTAGTATAACTCGGCCGGGAATCGAGCTCCCAATCTTCCGATCTCAGGGTAGACACTCTAGCCACAAGGCCACTGAGTTGGTTCAAACTACCATCATACTGTTTTGTATGGGGCCATACACACACCCAGGTACGCTCTGTAATTCAATGTTGGCCGTGTATTTGATGGATGTTGGCCCTTGTTGGCCGTGTATTTGATGGATGTTGGCTGTGTATTTGATGGATGTTGCCAGCTTTTCAACAACGTACCGTAAAGCTTAGGCAGATGTCAACTTTAATTAGGATCAGACTGATATAAACAGCTGGCTGTGTATTTGATGGATGTTGGCCGTTGTTGGCCATGTATTTGATGGATGTTGGCCGTTGTTGGCCATGTATTTGATGGATGTTGGCCATGTATTTGATGGATGTTGCCATTTTTTCAACAACGTACCGTAAAGCTGAGGCAGATGTCCGCTTTAATTAGGAAGAGACTGATATAAACAGCTGGCCATGTATTTGATGGATGTTGGCCGTGTATTTGATGGATGTTGGCTGTGTTTTTGATGGATGTTGGCTCTGTTTTTGATGGATGTTGGCAGATTTTCAATAACTGTACCGTAAAGCTGCTTTCTTGAGGAAACATTTACTTACTATGACAGTGATATGTGGTTGTCTCACCAAGCTATCCTATGATAAATGCACTAACTGTAAGTCGCTCTGGATAAGAGTATCTGCTAAATGACAAATGTAAATGTCAGCTTTAATTACAAAGAGACTGATATAAACAGCTCTCATTTCTGGATGCATACACTGTGTGTGTGTGTGTGTGTGTGTGTGTGTGTGTGTGTGTGTGTGTGTGTGTGTGTGTGTGTGTGTGTGTGTGTGTGTGCGTGTGTCTGTGTGTGTGTGTGTGTGTGTGTGTGTGTGTGTGTGAGAGAGAGAGAGAGATTAGTAGTCTAGATGAGTAGAACAACTAAAATCTAGCAGGTTGGTGTTCTGTGTTGTGCTGTTCTGTTCTGTTCTAGCTTGTGTTATACTGTATTGGGCTGTGTTGTGTTGATCTGAGCGGTGCTGTACTGTGCTGAGCGTTACTGTGCTACATTCTTACTTTGTGCTGTGCTATTCAGAGAAAATAAACACCCACAACCCATAGTGGGAAAACAGGCTACCTAAATATGATTCTCAATCAGAGACAACGATCGACAGCTGCCTCTGATTGAGAACCATATCAGGCCAGACATAGAAATACAACAACATAGAAAACAGAACATAGACTACCCACCCAAACTCACGCCCTGACCAACCTAACACAAAGACATTAAAAAAACTAAGGTCAGAACGTGACAGTACCCCCCCCCCCAAAGGTGCGGACTCCGGCCGCAAAACCTGAACCTATAGGGGAGGGTCTGGGTGGGATTCTGTCCGAAGTGGCGGCTCTGGCGCGGGACGTGGACCCCACTCCACCATAGTCTTTGCCCGCTTAAGTGGTGCCTTTGGGGCGGCGACCCTCGCCGCCGACCTCGGACTGGGAACCCTTGCAGCGGGCCCCGAAAAGACGGGAGACTCCGGCAGCGCCGGACAGGCGGGAGACTCCGGCAGCGCCGTAGTGAAGGGCGACTCCGGCAGCGCCGTAGTGAAAGGACGGCTCCGGCAGCTCCTGACTGACGGGCGGCTCCGGCAGCTCCTGACTGACGGGCGGCTCCGGGCTGCTCAGGACAGACGGGCGGCTCAGGACAGATGTGCGGCTCTGGCAGCTCAGGACAGACGGGCGGCTCTGGCAGCTCAGGACAGACGGGCGGCTCCGGCAGCTCAGGACAGACGGGCGGCTCCGGCAGCTCAGGACAGACGGGCGGCTCCGGCAGCTCAGGACAGACGGGCGGCTCTGGCAGCTCAGGACAGACGGGCGGCTCTGGCCTGGAGAGAGAACCTGGAGGGAGGAGACGGAGAGACAGCCTGGTGCGTGGGGCTGCCACAGGACCCACCAGGCTGGGGAGACCTACAGGAGGCCTGGTGCTTGGAGGAGGCACCGGAAGGAACGGGCTGTGGGGGAGCACAGTGCTCAGCCTTGGCACCACTCCTCCAGGCTGGATGACCACTTTAGCCCGGACCCTCCAGAGTGCAGGCACAGGTTGAACCGGTCTGTGGGTGAGCACTGGAGATCTGGTGCATACCACTCGCACCTCTCCCTTAGGCTCAATGCACACATTCGCCCGGCACGAGTGGAGCGCAGGCATAGGATGCACTGCACCCTCCCAGCGCCCCGGAGACACAGCACGCAGAGCCGGCGCAGGATACCCTGGGCCGAAACGGCGTACCGGAGACCAGACACACTGAGCCGGCACAATACGCCCTGGCTGGATGCCCACACTCGCATGACACTTGCGGGGGGCTGGCCTATAGCGCACCGGGCTATGAGCGCGTACTGGCGACACAGTGCGCTTAACCGCATAACACGGTGCCTGACCAGTAACGTGCTGCTTACGATAAGCACGAGGAGTGGGCTCAGGTCTCCAACCTGACTCTGCCACACTCCCCGTCTCCCCGCTGCCTCTCGTGCCTGTCGCGCTGCCGTGCTACCTCCTCATATCGCCGCCGCTCAGCTTTCGCTGCCTCCAGTTCTTCCTTGGGGCGGCGATATACCCCAGCCTGTGCCCAGGGTCCCTTGCCGTCTAGTATCTCCTCCCATGTCCATGAGTCCAGATTGCACTGCTCCCGTTTACCAGGCTGCTTGGTCCGGTGTTGGTGAGTGTTTCTGTAACGATTCTCGTTGGTGGAAGGAGAGGAGGACCAAAATGCAGCGTGGTAAGTGTTCGTCATATTTTAATTTCAAACTGAACACTACACAAAATAACAACGATAAGAAAAAACGAAACAGTTATGTAAGGTGAACAGACACTAGACAGAAAATAAACACCCACAACCCATAGTGGGAAAACAGGCTACCTAAATATGATTCTCAATCAGAGACAACGATCGACAGCTGCCTCTGATTGAGAACCATATCAGGCCAGACATAGAAATACAACAACATAGAAAACAGAACATAGACTGCCCACCCAAACTCACGCCCTGACCAACCTAACACAAAGACATAAAAAGAAACTAAGGTCAGAACGTGACAGTTTGATTATGAGAAGACGTGTGTGTGTGCGCCAGAACTAGGTTCAAATACATGTGTATTTGCGTATTTTGTTTTTTAAATACTTTTTTTGTGTATTTGAGTGTTTCCAAATACATTCCAAAATTCAACTATTTGTTTTTTCAAACAAAGGTTATCTGAATACTTGTTTTCAAATGTATTGTTGAAAAGTAATTGAAATACCTGAAATAGTATTTGAACCAAGGTCTGGTACGTGCGCGTGTGGATGTGTAAATGAATGCATGTCTTGTGCAATTGCATGAAATCTTGTCAATTCCAAGTAGGAAAACATCATTAGGTAATATAATGAATCATCTTGTTATATTTTGCAGTGAGAGCATCAAACATTTTCCCATTCACTCTCAATCATTCAACAAAGATATCAAAACCCTTTTGAATATTGTAGTTTAATAATTTCAATTATTGTCAGTTCATAGACAGCTGTACAGTTAGGTATTGTTGTGAAATGTCTTCTCTTTTTAATAAGCTCACCCATTTTAAATGCAATTTTACAGAATCACAAATAGGATCCTCTCAGAAGCCAGACCCAATGATCAGAACAAATGTATATAGTGTCTGTGAATGCTTTGTCAATTCACTGAACATTGATATGATTCACATCAACAAGTTTTATATTTCAGCCAGTAAGATTAATGGGTTCAAACAGGCTTTCGTTGCTGTGACTGACAGGGTTTGAACCAAAACACTTTGTTATCCTGCTGAGCCAAAGCCTAGGCATTAACTATGGGAGCAAACGTTCGTCTTCACATCTCCGGCATAGTCACTCTGGAATAAAGTAACTATTGTTATGTCTCAGAAGTAAATGGGTAAATACTCAGTTGTAAACCGGGCACTTTAGCTGCTTTCTCTCACTCTCTGCAGGTAAAATAAATATTTCGGAAATCTTTCTAAAGTATTAAAAAAAGTAATTCATAAATAAATCTCAGATGGAAAATCTGTTCCATTTAAGAAGTAATATCTTAATCGGTTCGCTCTCTCTCTCTCTCTGTCTGCAGGTAAGGGGGATGTGTTTGGGGATGTGTTCTGGAAGGAGGTGACCCTAGCCCAGGCGTGTGCCAACGTGCGTGCCCTGACCTACTGTGACCTCCACGTCATCAAACGAGACGCCCTGCAGAAGGTTCTGGAGTTCTACACGGCCTTCTCTAACCACTTCTCACGGAACCTGCTGCTCACCTACAACCTACGGAAGAGGGTCAGTGTAACTTATTGGACTTCCACTTATCTTCTAGCCTCATAGAACCAGCCTGATAGCTGTTCACCAGACTCGTTCATCTAAGTGATCAGGCTGGTTCACCAGGCCACTCTTCTTCCTCCCTGCCTATCAAACGCATCTTCTTTTCTCATTTCTGTTGTTATTTTATCTTCCTTGTCTCCTCTGCCTGTCTTTCATGTCTCAGTCTCTCAGTCTCTCAGTCTCTCAGTCTCTCAGTCTCTCAGTCTCTCTCTCTCTCTCTCTCTCTCTCTCTCTCTCTCTCTCTCTCTCTCTCTCTCTCTCTCTCTCTCTCTCTATTTTCTCTCTGTTCTCCCTTCTCATCATCCGCACAGGGCATCTAAGGCCAGGATTGAAATCAGATCCGCGGTAACCCACAGTGACCGACAAACACATAGCTTATCATTGCTTTTGTTTAGGATGTGTCAGAGGTTTAAATGCATTAGAGTGGTCAAATCCAGAATAGGCTCCTCCTATCGTGGACATTGCCATAGTCGCATTAGTAGAAATCCCTGTTAAATGCAGCCATGTTACAAGTTTGAACACTGGAATGTGTGCTTTAATCTACACCTCGATTAGGCTGATATAAATCTTTATTATTTTTGTTTAAAGGGAACTTTCACAATTTTCGTAATCTCCAGCACCACCTCAACATCAACATGTGAAAATGGCGCATTTTTATGTTTTGTAATAAAAAAGATACAGGAAGATAAGTGTTTCCATTGACATCATCGGTGTGCGTTGTGTTATTTTTAACCAATTATGAGTTGGCATTGCCTGCTAATTGTCTACTAATTGGTTGAGGATGTCATTGGAAACACTTATCTTTTTTACCACAAAACATAGAAACGTGCCATTTTCACATATGTTGATGTTGGGGTGGTGCTGGAGATGATGAATGTGAAGTAGATTTTTTTTTAAATTTCCCTTTAAATATTTTCAATTTGACTGTCATTATTTCTATATAGCCTACACGTTCTTGTTCTGAACTTCTAACGTGAGTGAGATACAGTGCATTCAGAACGTTTTCAGACCCCTTGCACCTTTGGCAATGATTACAGCCTTGAGTCTCTTGGGTATGACACTACAAGCTTGGCACGCCTGTATTTGAGGAGTTTCTCCCATTCTTCTCTGCAGATCCTCTCAAGCTCTGTCAGGTTGGATGGGGAGCGTTGCTGAACAGCTATTTTCAGGTCTTTTCAGAGATGTTCAATCCAGTTCAAGTCTGGGCTCTGGCTGGGCCATGGTTGTCCTTCTTTAAGGTTCTCCCAACTCCATAGAGGAACTCTGTCAGAGTGGCCATGGGTCATCTCCCTGACCAAGGCCTTTCTCCCCCGATTGCTCAGTTTTGCCGGGCGGCCAGCTCCAGGAAGAGTCTTGGTGGTTCCAAACGTCTTCCATTTAAGAATGATGGAGGCCGCTGTGTTCTTGGGGACCTTCAATGCTGCAGAAATGTTTTGGTACCCTTCCCCAGATCTGTGCCTCGACAGATTCCTGTCTCAGAGCTCTATGGACAATTCCTTCGACCTCATGGCTTGGTTTTTGCTGTGACATGTACTGTCAACTGTGGGACCTTATATAGGCAGGTGTGTGCCTTTCCAAATCACGTCCAATCAATTGAATTTACCACAGATGGACTCCAATCAAGTTGTAGAAACATCTCAAGGATGATCAATGGAAACAGGATGCACCTGAGCTCAATTTTGATTCTCATAGCAAAGGATCTGAATACTTTTGGAAATATGGTATTTCTGTTTTTTATTTTTAATACATTTTCAAAAAAAATCTAAACCTGTTTCCGCTTTGTCATTATGGGGTATTGTGTGTAGATTGCTGAGGATTTTTTTTTACATTTAAACTATTTTAGAATAAGGCTGGTATGTAACAAAATGTGGAAAAAGTCAAGGGGTCTGAATACTTTCAGAATGCACTAAGGATAGGTGTGGTTTTGTGACAAGGGCCACTTGGTGTCTTTCATATATATCTCTTATTTTTATTTTATTTATAATTTAATGTAATATTTTGTTCTTGTCTATAATGTTTTGTACTTTGTCATGTACTTGTACGTTTTATGTGGAACCCAGGGAGAGTAACTTCTGCGTGTGCAGTAGCTGATGGGGATCCTAATAAACTAAATCGTAAGAGCAGCAGCCCTCTAATTTAACAGCTCCTACGTAGTTACACCGTAGACACCAACTAAACAAATGCAATATATGCTATGCTATGTTTTTCGGCTAACCCGAGTAACCACTGATCTAATGAATCCTGACCTAAGCTTCTGATCTAATCAATATCATCTCATTGTAACAATCAGAGAAAAGTCAATAGCAGATTACAACTTGGTATTTTGAAGTCCATATCACTTTTATATTAGCAGTATCAGCATAAACTCTTTGATTTTCAGTTATAGACGAAATGCATGCCGATCCCCTTCTAGATTATTTTTCTTTGGAATTAATGAATCATTAAGGGGTGATTCTGAGATCTTAGATGATAGATTGTATGATGGTGGATCAGATCAGATGAGATCAGATGTACAAAGCTTACTTATGATGGTATTGTGACAGGATGTACCAGGGCTGCAGCAGAGGTGTGTCTGTCTGTGTCCTACTCTGCACTGTGCTGTGTGATCTTCTCTCTGAGCATGATGTGAGAGCTTTGATATTTGGTATTTTATTAGGATCCCCATTAGCTGTTGCGATAGCAGCAGCTACTCTTCCTGGGGTCCACACAAAACATGAAACATGACATAATACAGAACATTAATAGACAAGAACAGCTCAAGGACAGTACTACGTACATTTTAAACGCCTACCTACAGTATCAATGCATAGAGTATCTAGGTCAAATAGGGGAGAGGCGTTGTGCCGTGAGATGTTGCTTATCTGTTTTTTGAAACCAGGTTTGCTGTTCATTTGAGCAATATGAGATGGAACGGAGTTCCATGCAATCATGGCTCTATATAATACTGTGTTTTCTTGAATTTGTTCCGGATTTGGGGACTGAAAAGACCCCTGGTGGCATGTCTGGTGGTGTGTGTCAGTGCTGTGTGTAAGCGACTATGCAAACAATTTGGATTTTTCAACACATTTAATGTTTCTTATAAAAATAAGTGATGCAGTCAGTCTCTCCTCAACTCTTAGCCAAGAGAGACTGGCATGCATAGTATTTATATTAGCCCTCTGATTACAGTGAAGAGCAAGATGTGCCGCTCTATTCTGGGCCAGCTGCAGCTTAATTATGGCTGCAAGCCCGAGGTCGGTACACCTATGACAACATCCAGCTCAAAGTGCAGGGCGCGAAATTCAAAAAAATATTTTTTTTAAATATTTAACTTTCACACATTAACAAGTCCAATACAGCATATGAAAGGTACACATCTTGTGAATCAAGCCAACATGTCCGATTTTTAAAATGTTTTACAGGGAAGACAAAATATGTAAATCTATTAGCTAACCACGTTAGCAAAAGACACCACTTTTCTAACTCCATCAGTTTCTTACTCCATCAGGTGCTATCACAAATTCGACCAAATAAAGATATAAATAGCCACTAACCAAGAAAAAACTTCATCAGATGCCAGTCTGATAACATATTTATTGTATAGCATAGGTTTTGTTAGAAAAATGTGCATATTTCAGGTATAAATCATAGTTTGCCATTGCAGCCACCATCACAAATCTCACCAAAGCGACTAGAATTACTACAGAGAGCAACGTGTATTACCAATTTACTCATCATAAAACATTTCTTAAAAATACACAGCGCATAGCAATGGAAAGACACAGATCTTGTGAATTCAGACAACATTTCAGATTTTCTAAGTGTTTTACAGCGAAAACACAATAAATCGTTATATTAGCATACCACATGTGCAAACGTTACCCGAGCATTGATTCAAGCCAAAGAGAGCGATAACGTTATCATCGCCAAAATATATAAATTTTTTCACTAACCTTCTCAGAATTCTTCCGATGACACTCCTGTAACATCATATTACAACATACATATAGAGTTTGTTCGAAAATGTGCATATTTAGCCACAAAAAACCGTGGTTATACAATGAGAATAGTAGCAAAACTGGCCTGAAAATGTCGGGCGCCATCTTTGACAGTGATCTTGTCTAATGAATAACTATTCATAAACTTGACTAAAAAAATATAAGTTGGACAGCTATCGAAAGACAAATTAGTTCTTAATGCAATCGCTGAATTACATTTCAAAAATTATCCTTACTGTGCAATACAGGGTTCGCCAAGCGAAGCTATACCAAAAAAAATGGCGGAATATGCGTTTAACATTTTTCTACAGAACAACGATTTATCATCTTAAATATTTCTTACTATGAGCTGATCTTCCATCAGAATCTTGGGCAATGTATCCTTTCTCCGGTCTAATCGTCTTTTGGTCGAAAGATGTCCTCTTGCCCTGTCGAAATGGCCACTAACGTTCGGCATGTACTGGAAACGTGCCCAGCCGTTCAAAGTGCATCACAAAGAAATGCCTCAAAATCGCACTAAACGGATATAAATTGCTATAAAACGGTTTAAATTAACTACCTTATGATGTTTTTAACACCTATAACGAGTAAAAACATGACCGGCGATTTAGAAGTGGCTAAACCAAAGCTTGGAAAGAGAGCCAGTCCGACGTCCATCGTGCGTCAGGCGCAGGAAAAAAAGAAAGCTACTTCCGCCTTGTGCTCTTTTATACAGGCCCTGATTGCGCAATCGACTCCATTCAAATTGTCACCTCTTACTGACATCTAGAGGAAGGCGTAGGCAGTGTTTGTATCCTCATAGCATTTACAGGGACCTTAAAACTGACCTGGGACCAGGGGCCAAGATTTCTGAAATCTCACTCCCTGTCAGGAAAAGTGCTGTAGAATGAGTTCTGTTTCACTCAGAGACATAATTCCAACGGTTATAGAAACTAGAGAGTGTTTTCTATCCAATAATAATAATAATATGCATATTGTACGAGCAAGAATTGAGTACGAGGCCGTTTGAAATGGGCACCTTTAATCAGAGCTACTCAATACTGCCCCTGCAGCCATAAAAAGTTAACTAGGTCTTTCTTTGCAGCACTTGACCATATGACTGGAAAATAATCAAGATAAGATCAAACTAGAGCCTGCAGGATTTGCTTTGTGGAGTGTGGTGTCAAAAAAGCAGACCATCTTCACAACCACTGAATCAATATGTTTTGACCATGACAGTTTACAATCCAACGTAACACAAGGTAATTTAGTCTCCTCAAATTGCTCAACAGCTGATGTTACTTTGTGAACTGAGCACAGGCTCACCACTTAACCACAGCTTTGTGCTGTACTGTGGGATAGATAGCTTACTCATCGCTGCAAAACGCTGGCTATCAAGGCGCTCTTGGACCTCAGCCTGGCATGGCTCAATCAATACACCAGTGACTGATTTAGGGGAGCGGGAGAAAGGGAAAGGGAGGAAGGGAGAAATGGAAAGGTTGTAAGAACCATTTGGATAGTTGGAAATGTGGGCAGATTATTTACAAATATTCTCATTTTATAATTATCACTACTACATTTCTAGATGATAATGTTAATGATAATGATACATGCCTGTGATTAAACCTTTGTTCATGTAAGACTTTTAAATGTTGCAAATTCAATCAAAAAGCCACATTGATACATGTTTACGTCGATAAAGTATGGTGAAAACAATGTTAACTCAACACAGTTTTGCCTGATGAGCTGGATAGATGCTTGAACTACAGTACCAGTCAAAGGTTTGGACACATCTACTCATTCAAGGGTTTTCTTTATTTTCACTATTTTCTACATTGTAGAATAATAGTGTAGACATCAAAATTATGAAATAACACATATGGAATCATGTAGTAACCCCAAAAATGTTAAATAAATCTAAATATATTTATATTCTTTAAAGTAGCCACCCTTTGCCTTGATGACAGTCTTGGCAGTCTCTTAACCAGCTTCATGAGGTAGTCACCTGGAATGCTCTTTCAACAGTCTTGAAGGATTTCCCACATATGCTGAGCACTTTTTGGTTGTTTTTCCATCACTCTGCGGTCCAACTCATCCCAAACCATCTCAATTGGGTTGAGGTCTGGGGATTGTGGTAGCTAGGTCATCTGATGCAGAAGGAACTGGATCGTCTCGCTGTGGTTCCCTGACACATGTAGGGTTGATGGGGGTGGTATTGTGGGTGACCCGGCCTATAGAGTTCACGTCCAGTGCTCTAACGTCCATGGGAATAGAGAGGGGCTGAGTGGGGATATCCATAGCGGAAGCCAGGGTAGCGTCCATAAAGCTCTCAACAGCCCCAGAGTCGATGAGTACCCGGAGAGATTTCGATTGGTTCCCCCACAGCAACATGGCATGAAAAGGGATGCGAGTAAAGGGACAGGAAAGTTATCCGTATGACCCACCAGAGTACTCGCTCCTACCGGTGAGCCTGGTCTTTTAGTGGACAGGTGGTGAGGAAATGACCCGTAGTCCCGCAATACAGGCAACTCTTAGTGTGAAGCCTGTCTAGCCGTTCAGCTGGAGACAGCCTAGCTCTGCCTATTTGCATAGGCTTGGGAGAGGTGAATCGGCAGTCTTCGGAGACTCTCGTGGAAACTCGGGTAGCCTCGTGTTCTCTTGGCAACAGAGCCGTCGGGGACTTCCGGGATGCCTCGGAGGCGATGTGGAATCCTTGGACGGGTGAGTGAAATCGAATCTCCTCTCCTTCCTTCGTTCCCGCAGTCGCCCATCAATTCAAATGGTCAAGGCGATGAGCAAGTCGAGATCCGTCGGTAGTTCCTGGGCTGAAAACTTGTCCTTTACTTCCTCCGATACTCCATGCTGGAACATGTCGATTGCTTCTGGGTTCCAGGCACTCTCAGCCGCCAACGTGCGAAAATCCACTGGGTATTCTGCCACACTACGGTAGTCTTGACGTAGCTGGAGCAGCTTACGAGCAGCCTCTCTACCGGACAACGGCGAATCAAACACCTTCCGAACTTCCTCCACAAACTCCTACAGACTGAGGCAGACGGCGGATTGCTGCTCCTACACCGCCGGACATCAGCGTTATGATGTACGCTATCCTCGAGCGGTCCAAGGGGAACGAAGAAGGCTGCAGCTCGAAAATGAGGGAGCACTCGGAGAGAAGCTCGGCAGGATCTGGAATCTCCAGCATAGCGCTTCGGAGGAGGTAAGCGGGGTTCTCGGGACACTGAGGTAGGCTGGGAAATTACGGGTGTGATCCGCTGCCCAGTGGGGAATCCGCGGAATTGCTCCAGCAAAGTATGGAATGCCTGGTTATGGCATTCTGTCAGGGTATGGAGTCCCTTCATAAGACCTTGAAGTAACTCCTTGTGTCTTCCAATGGTGTCTCCTTGCAGGGAGACAGTATTGTGGAGCTGGTGTGAGTCTGAGTCTGCTGGGTCAGTCATGGCCAGTTCGTACTATCAGGTTTCAGGTATGACCCAGATGCAGACAGTGTCGAAGTAACAAAAGTTTTTATTTCTAGTACATGGGCAGGCAAACAACAGGTCAAGGGCAGGCAGAGGTCAGTAATCCAGAAAGGGCGCAACAGGGACAGAACGGTCTCAGGGTCAGGGCAGGCAGGGTTCAATAATCCAGAGAGGTGTGGCAAGGTATAGAACGGCAGGCAGGCTCAGGGTCAAAGCAGGCAGAAAGGTCAAAACCGGATAAGACTAGAAAACAAGAACAGACAGGAGCAAGGGGACAAACGCTGGTAGGTTTCACAAAACAAAACAAACTGGCAAAAGACAAACATAGAACACAGGTATAAATACACTGGGGATAATGCGGAAGATGGGTGACACCTGGAGGAGGGTGGAAACGAGCACAAAGACGGGTGAAACAGATCAGGGTGTGACAGAATAAGTAGGTGTGTCCAAACTTTGGACTGGTACTGTACATTGATGCAAACTGCCTTAACAGCAGGCTAATGTCTAGGAAATGCTGTGTCTTCGTAAGCCATACATCAGCACCTAACATTTTAGCCTAAATATTCCTCTAGGTTATGTGTTTGATATATTGATTGATGGAACAATCTACAGAATACACTACAGCTGTTACGCATTGGTGCCTTTCAGGCAATTCAGATTGTTAGAGGATCTCTTCACTGAGGAATGTGTTTTTTTAATGATTTGTGTTTTTATTTTATTTTATTTTTTATTATTATTATTTTTCTTCTGCTCCTTGTAATGTAATTCTGTGTAATTTTTTGGGGGTCTGAATGCAGTATTCCCTCGAAAAATAAACATTGGTCTCATTGGGACTCTCCCTGCCTAAAGAAAGGTTAACAAAAAATATTATGGAAGAGTCAGTCAGACAAAAAGTGTAATTGGTGTTACTCAATTTAAATGAAGGAAAATTGCATGTTGAGTAAAATTATGAATCATATCACTTCATCAGTAAATAATATAAGGGTTAATAACCTTAGATTTGAGCATATGTGGCTATTATTTAAGAAAATCCTCAATTACCTCAAATGTGTCATTACTGTTACCGTCATTGGTGTTACAACTCCTACTGGTGGCACAATGTAATCATAATGGTAAAAAATATAAAACATGATTAAGCTGCTATATTAGTTGATTTAGAATACATTTAAATAAACAAAACATTTTGAAAAGTGAAGTTTTTTCCAAAATTCCATGCCCATATACCACTGCAATTCATGAATGACCCAGCTACAACCAAACATGTAATGTGTTTATTTAATTAAGGACAAGTTTGTAAGCTACAGTCGCAATGCAAACACGCAATACTGAATTGCAAGCAGGTGTTGGAGCTACATATAGTGTAGAATACATATAATGTACTGAAATCACAGGATAAGAGATTTTTGTAAACTCACTCATGGAGAAGGCAGTACACAGACTTAAGTATTAATAACAATAGTTATGATAAATATAGTGATTTTCCCATATGCTCAAAGCACTTTACATTGTGTAGGGTAAACTTATCCCATTTGATCTACTGCCACACCACATCAGTCAACGACACGTACTTCAGCTGGCCAGCTCTGCACTATCAGTGTAAAACCATGCTGAGATTACAGTGTTTGTGTGTCTGTGATAGAGTGCATGCGTGTGGATGTGTGTGTACATTTGTGCTTGCATTTGTGTGACCGCGCATAAGCCCTGATTCTGCTGTAAATGACCTCCTCATGTGAGTCAATGCAGATAAGACAACCATACACAGACAATGGGATGCTGCAGCTATCTATGGCAGTGGAGGTTGCTGAGGGGAGGACGGCTCATAATAATGGCATGGAAACCACGTCTTTTGATGCCATTCCATTTGCTCCGTTCCAGCCATTATTATGAGCCATCCTCCCCTCAGCAGCCTTCACTGATCTACGGTGTCTTTGCGACCATCCGGCCTCTCCAAGGGCTCAGGTGGGATAGGAGATAATCAATCTGTTCTTGCACTCCATAGCTATAACTCTCTGTAACAGGACACAGATCCAGAGGAGACACCAATGGGGGCTCTACCCCTGTAACGTGGCCCCCTGAGAATTCCACAAATTAATCTATGTCAAAAGTAATGCCCTTACAGGTCAATTAGGTCCCTAGAGTGGCGCTGTAATGAGGATTGGTATTGACTTGACGGGGTCCATGATGTTATCTGACAGATCTGTTGATCATCTGTCTCTTGTTTACTAGTTATTATGATCGCTACCATGTCTTTTAAGGTAGGTTTACAGGCCTTTGGTGTGTGTGTGTGTGTGTGTGTGTGTGTGTGTGTGTGTGTGTGTGTGTGTGTGTGTGTGTGTGTGTGTGTGTGTGTGTGTGTGTGTGTGTGTGTGTGTGTGTGTGTGTGTGTGTGTGTGTGTGTGTGTGTGTGTGTGGTGTAAAGGGTGAGTGATTACATACCAGTGTAACAGAGGTTAGAAAATGTTACTTGGCACGCTTCACCTGGTTCTCTCTCAGGAGCCAATCAGTGAGCAGATTGAGTGGAATGTCCTTTTGATTGGTCACATAACGCAGCACCACTGACTGTGATGCCCCATCCTACGCCAGGTGACCTAAATCCATTGCTAACATACCTAACAAAACCTCCAAACACCACTCAGTTTAAAATCCACTGACAACACAGATCCATGTTCCGTCTGAAGCCGCCATGACCAGTTTACGCCATAGTGGCCTATTGTGACGTTCATTAATATCAACCTATTGGCCCCTGAAATGCCAAACACCATTGGGGGAAAGTGGTGCATGGGCCACGTTTGTTTTAGAGATTAGCTGAGATTGTAAAACTCAAGGTCTCTAGAGCTTACCTCATCTGCTTTGTTGAAACCCAATACTTTGATGACCATGGAACGTTTTGGTTCCAGAAAGTATTAGCTTACCTGAGGCTTCCTCCACATAGCTAGCGCTTACCGTAGCACTCTGAGTGAAGCGTCGGGGGACTTCCCTCTGCTTACTATGTCATTCCTATGGTATTTTGGGGCGGCAGGTACCCTAGTGGTTAGAGCGTTGGGCCAGTAACCGGAAGGTTGCTATATCGAATCCCCGAGCTGACAAGGTAACGAGGCAGGGCAGTTAACCCACAAGGCAGTTGAACAAGGCAGTTAACCCACTGTTTCTAGGCTGTCTTTGTAAATAAGAATTTGATCTTAACTTACTTGCCTAGTTAAATAAATAAATAAACATATAGTGCTACTGTGTGCTTTTGCGTGCTGACTTATTACAACTCTTATCCTGGAAGCAAATTGTTGTTTCAATATATTGAGTATAGTAGACTTTTTGGAATGTATGTGATCTGCTTCAACACAAAGCAGTAAACTGGAAATTGGCAGCAATGTGTTTATAGCCTAATGCTTGGAGAATTGAAGAGTGGACCATTAAGGCAGGTAGCTTTAGTTTGGTTTCCTGGTGCTGCTCATTGCTGCTAATTCAGTAGCCTTAGTATAAACTCAAAAGCCAGCCACTACAGATAATTGATAGCATGGCCTATAAATCAGTCAAATCTAAAAAGAAAGAAAGAACAGACTGACTGCACTTAGTATGCCAGTTGTCTCCATAGAGAACTATTTAGTATTTCTATCTCAATCTATGAACAGTATTGTGCTATTGAGACACACTAGGAAGGGTTGGTGCATTGGGTTGTGTCTGTCCACAGTAAATGCTACAGTACTGATGATCCCTGGCAGGCTGAACTTACCCCTCAGACCCAGACTTGGCCTCACCCTTCCTCCTCCTCATCCCCTCCTCCTCACCCGTCTGTCCATTCCTGCCTCATCAGCACCAAACTCTGCTGAGCCTATGCCCTGATCTCTGCTGATCTCGTCCTTTCTGCTCACTAAACATCCCAAGAGCGACCACCTTACCCTTCAAAGGACCTTACCCTACCAAGAAGATCTGTAAAACAAAGTTTGTCGTCTCTGTGACCTGTAAAACAAAGTTTACTTTCTCTGTTGTTAACAGAGCTTTTCCTACGAGGGCAGTGTAATGAGCTTACAAAAGCCCGCCATTTGTCAGCAAAACGTCCTCTCATCCATATGAAACACCACTATGTGGATTGAGACTTTAGACATGATCCCAAGGAAACGAAAGGATGGCAGATAAGGAGGTACGGAAAGGAAGAGAGAAGAGTTGCTGTATGAGAAACCAAGTGGCGGGCTGCTGTTTTATTGTTTCCTCAGAATTAAGGAGTGGGCCTTTTTAAAGAGTGGCAAAGTGCTATAGAGGAAGAGAATTGGGAGAATAGAACACAAGGGGAAGACTGGAATGGAGACTTGCTGTAGATGGGAGTGAAGGGGAAGGATTTGAGTGGCGAGAACATGTTGATTCTGAGTTGTAGTGACAGTCTCTGTCTCCCACCATCTGCAGCAGTGTGTTTAATGGCTGGTCTCCGGGCAGATTTATAGACCTTAACTAAACTCTGGTGATTTATTGAGACAGACCTCCTCCTTCCTAACAACATCAATCTCACCTAGGAGCTAGGGTTGTACAGACGTATCAGAAACATGTCTTTCTACCAGACCATTTCCTGTCCATGGGTGCGGCAGGGACTGAAGAGCATTTACAGAATGGTGCATGCTGGGTAATGGGAGTTAGAGGACAAAGTAGTGAGAGAGGATATCACACATCATTCAAATAAATATGTTTAATCAGTGGTGGGCCGTCAGGGCCTGCAAGGCCTTCTCTGCTGGCCTAAACATCATCAGAATATATATTTTTTTAAAATATATTTTCCCACAAATATGTATTAAATTATTCCCCAGAGTAAGAGTTATACTCTTCATTTCATAGCTTTCCTCTTGGTTGCACTGCTTCCAGCCCCAGGTTGAGATTTGGAGGGCTGGTCTTTACGTTAGATCTTTTATCCAATCATATTCAGCCATCATGTGTTGCCAGGGGTCTAAAATCTGCCCTCAGGCCTTCAGAATCAACAGTGCGGGCGCTTGTAGCTTATAGTGAATGGAAATGAAAATTTAGTGTCAACCAATCAGCTTTAGAGTTGGCTATTGTACGCCTGCTGGCTGGCTCCAGTGTTACACAGGAGCCAGCTAGCAGGCGTAGTGCGTGCACGTCTTTTGATTGGATTACCAATATTGAGAGGCAGGTCCTATGGAGATCTAGGAAACTAAATTTGATAAACGAATTAATTCGCGTACTACTAAGCTGTTTTTTCAACCCACAATGGCGGAAGGAGGAGAAGATATCGATTTGGTCGAGGATATAATTATAACGCCATTCTCAAGACGAACTTTTCAAGAAAAGTTAGACATTGTAAGGAGAGGTCGCCCGACGCCACAAAGCCTGTCACAGGCGGGAAAGGGCTTCGTTCGCTCGCCACTTTCAAAGTTTCAACTACGAGCGCTGTCAATGGCTCACAGGCTCCTTGGCTCCGAGAAGCACTGCAAACTGTACTGCTGGGAATGCCTATTATTTGCAAGTGATCGATTTGGTGTTTGGAGCCACACTGGCTTTGCAAACTTGAGTTGTCTAACCAAGGCAGCAACGAGACACCAAAGTACGGCTGGGCACTAACAAGCAATGGTGCTTTTGAAAACTTTTGGGGACACCGGAGTGGATCTACAGCTCAAAGAACAAGCGCGCAGGGCAACGGAGCTGCACAATGAAAAGGTGAAGGGAAATATTGAAAAGACTCATTGATTGTGTCATGTTTTTGGGTAAACACTGTTTACCCAAAAATGTCAATTTGTCAATTTCAAGGTGACGCAACACCTGGTTATACTGCGTTTCTGTCTAAATGTATAGTGTCTAGAGCCATGGCATCATAATGAGGTGGATTAATTCGGGTGGGACTGTGTAGTACCTCACTGAAGGCCCAGGCCCCAGGCCCACGGCACGCCACTGTGTTTAATATATAATAATACTACAATAATATAGTAATATGTATCTTCATGGGATATTACTTTAGTAGAGTAGAATATCTGACTTTGTGAGAGTAGGAAAAAGTTATATGGTAATAATACAGTGGCTTGCGAAAGTATTCACCCCCCTTGGCATTTTTCCTATTTTGTTGCCTTACAACCTGTAATTAAAATATATTTTTGGGGGGTTTGTATCATTTGATTTACACAACATGCCTACCACTTTGAAGATACATTTTTTTTGTGTGTGAAACAAACAAGAAATAAGACCAAAGAAAACAGAACTTGAACGTGCATAACTATACTTTGTAGAGCCACCTTTTGCAGCAATTACAGCTACAAGTCTCTTGGGGTATATCTCTATAAGCTTGGCACATCTAGCCACTGGGATTTTTGCCCATTCTTCAAGGCAAAACTGCTCCAGCTCCTTCAAGGCATGGGTTCCGCTGGTGTACAGGAATATTTAGTCATACCACAGATTCTCAATTGTATTGAGGTCTGGGCTTTGACCAGACCATTCCAAGACATTTAAATGTTTCCCCTTAAACCACTCAAGTGTTGCTTTAGCAGTATGCTTAGGGTCATTGTCCTGCTGGAAGGTGAACCTCCGTCCCAGTCTCAAATCTCTGGAAGACTGAAATAGGTTTCCCTCAAGAATGTCCCTGTATTTAGCGGCATCTATCATTCCTTCAATTCTGACCAGTTTCCCAGTCCCTGCCGATGAAAAACATCCTCACAGCATGATGCTGCCACCACCATGCTTCACTGTGGGGATGGTGTTCTCCGTGGTGATGAGAGGTGTTGGGTTTGCGCCAGACATAGAGTTTTCCTTGATGGCCAAAAAGCTACATTTTTGTTTCATCTGACCAGAGTACCTTCTTCCATATGTTTGGGGAGTCTCCCACATGCCTTTTGCCAGACATGCCAAACGTATTTGCTTATTTTTTTCTTTAAGCAATGGCTTTTTTCTGGCCACTCTTCCGTAAAGCCCAGCTCTATGGAGTGTACGGCTTAAAGTGGTCCTATGGACAGATACTCCAATTTCCGCTGTTTAGCTTTGCAGCTCCTTCAGGGTTATCTTTGGTCTCTTTGTTGCCTCTCTGATTAATACCCTCCTTGCCTGGTCCGTGGTTTTGATGTGCGGTCCTCTCTTGGCAGGTTTGTTGTGATGCCATATTCTTTCAATTTTTTAATAATGGATTTAATGGTGCTCCGTGGGATGTTCAAAGTTTCTGATATTTTTTTATAACCCAACTCTGATCTGTACTTCTCCACAACTTTGTCCCTGACCTGTTTGGAGAGCTCCTTGGTCTTCATAGTTCCGCTTGCTTGGTGGTGCCCCTTGCTTAGTGGTGTTGCAGACAGATTCTGGGGCCTTTCAAAACAGGTGTGTGTTTATATACTGAGATCATGTGACAGATCATGTGACACTTAGATTGCACACAGGTGGACTTTATTTAACTAATTATGTGACTTCTGAAGGTAATTGGTTGCACCAGATCTTATTTAGGGAACTTCATAGCAAAGGGGTTGAATACATATGCACGCACCACTTTTCCATTTTTAATTTTTAATAAACAAGTTATTTTTTTCACTTCACCAATTTGGACTATTTTGTGTTTGTCCATTACATGAAATCCAAATAAAAATCGATTTAAATTACAGGTTGTAATGCAACAAAATAGGAAAAACACCAAGAGGGATGAATACTTGCACTGTACTGATCACCTTAGATTTATCAGCTACATTAGAATGTGGCAAGGGTCAGCAAAGGATTCATGTTTTTTTCCAGGGCTGTGCAGTCTAATGGAAAAGACCATTACATTGAAATATGTTAGTTGTGACAATTATAGTTGCATTATAGTTACACCAGTGTCTTTTATGCAACCCAGGTTTGTGGAACGACCATTAAATCCGAGAAGCGTGATTCATTTTAATCAAAGTGGATGATGAATAATAATCTGTCATTATATCATATGGTTATGGGTGTGTGCGTGACCTGTATGAGCAATGATGAGCATATGTTGAACGCTCAGCGTTGTCCTCTGGCATAAGGGCTATTCATCACCAACCTGTTGTGTGTCATTGATTGGAGAGACAACCAGCAGCAGCATCCAATTCCTCAGAGATATGTTACTAATTATGATAAATAACTGTTGTTATAAGGAAAAATGTATTGGAAGACGGTAACTCTGGTATGCACACATATTTCCTGTATTATGAGTGCTTGATTTTATTTACAATGCTTCAGGACATAGTCAAATCAAATTTCAAATCAAATTGTATTTACCGTGAAATGCTTACTTACAAGCCCTTAACCAACAATGCAGTTCAAGACATATATACAAGACAAAATATTGACTAAACTAAAGTGTTCTTTAATTATTTAATAATAAAAAATAAAAAAAACGATTACAACCATATTACAACCTGCGCCCACGAATTGAAATGCCACCAATGGAACTGACATGATTTTATATTCTATATGTCAGAGAGGCATATTTGTTCTACATAGCATATTTCTATCTGAACGTTCCAAAATGTTGCGTCCTGCTGAATGCGCCTCAGATTTGCCGGATGGGGGCTGATGTAATCATTGTGATAGAACCAAGAAAATGCATAATAGTATAACATTGCTCTATTATATAGTCAGGTGAAATCAGTTGAAAATGTCAGGCTATCTATAATGATAGAGCTAATGTTATTAATGGAATCCAAATTGCAGATCGGAATGCTTTTAAGCTGACAAATAAAACACACTTCAACAATCAGAGAAATAATATTTAGCATTTTACATAATATAACAAAGTCCATTACAGTTGCGTGAGAGCATTTTGCATTTCCACATAATATTATAAATACGTTATATTATATCAGTTTACACTTATTCATTGTAAAAGTCTTTATTTTGAGTCTTTCTGAGAGAGAGATAATTTAAGATAGGGTTTTAGCCTATACAGCACCTTTCTCAGGCCCAAAGTTAAGGACTTATTTAATGGAGAGAAAGACAAAGATATTCATACATAGGAATCTCTTTGGGATCCAGGAACTTGGAAGAGACGGTAATTTTTATCCTTCGATTGAAATGTTATTATTTTATGCTTTTGATTAAAGATTAAAGTCCCGCAATGGGACGGAATCCCTGCTGTACCTTTCAGATGTTTCCCCTTCAACAGTAGAGAAACACAATCTGCACATGGAAGCAGATTTAGGCTTGCTGATGTTTGAGTGAGGAGAAGATCTGTTTATTTCAGAAACCACACAGTCATCCTGACCTGCTAAAAAAACAAGATGAAGATGGAAATTCAAATAATACAAATCTATGATTTCTCAATGAACAGGAAAGCAATAATGTTTTCCAAATACAGTGCATTCCGAAAGTATTCAGAACCCTTGACTTTTTCCACATTTTGTTATGTTGCAGCCTTATTCTAAAATGCATTAAATAGTTTTTTTTACCCCTCATCAATCTACACACAATACCCCATGAAACTGAAATATGACATTTACATAAGTATTCAGACCCTTTACTCAGTGCATTGTTGAAGCACCTTTGCCAGCGATTACACCCTCAAGTCTTCTTGGGTATGACGCCACAAGCTTGGCACACCTGTATTTTGGAAGTTTCTCACGTTCTTCTTTGCGGATCCTCTCAAGCTCTGTCAGGTTGGATTGGGAGTGTTTCTGCACAGCTATTTTCAGGTCTCTTCCGAGATGTTCGATCGGGTTCAAGTCCGGGCTCTGGCTGGGCCACTCAAGGACATTCAGAGACTTGTCCCAAAGCCACCCCTGCGTTGTCTTTGCTGTGCGCTTAGGGTCGTTGTCCTGTTGGTAGGTGAACCTTCGCCCCAGTCTGAAAACCTGCTCCAAAGCGCTCAGGACTTGATCATGGATCTCTCTGTACTTTGCTCCGTTCATCTTTCCCTCAATCCTCACTAGTCTCCCAGTCCCTGCCGCTGAAAAACATCCCCACAGCATGATGCTACCTCTACCATGCTTCACCGTAGGGATGGTACCAGGTTTCCTCCAGAAGTGACGCTTGGCATTCAAGCCATAGAGTATATCTTGGTTTCATCAGACCAGAGAATCTTGTTTCTCATGGTCTGAGAGTCTTTAGGTGCCTTTTGGCAAACTCCAAGCCGGCTGTCATGTGCCTTTTACTGAGGAGTGGCTTCTGCCTGGCCACTCTACCATAAAGGCCTGATTGGTGTAGTGCTGCAGAGATTGTTGTCCTTATGGAAGGTTCTCCCATCTTCACAGAGGAACTCTGGAGCTCTGTCAGAGTGACCATGGGGTTCTTGGTCACCTCCCTGATCAAGTCCCTTCTCCCCCGATTGCTGTTTGGACGGGCGGCCAGCTCTAGGAAGAGTCTTGGTGGTCCCAAACTTCTTCCGTTTAAGAACGGTGGAGGCCAATTGTTCCCTGGGGACCTTCAATGCTGCAGAAATGTTTTGGTACCCTTCCTCAGATCTGTGCCTCGACACAATCCTGTCTCTAAGCTCTACGGACAATTCCTTTGATCTCATGGTTTGTTTTTTTCTCTGACATGCACTGTCAACTGTGGGACCTTATATAGACAGGTGTGTGCCTTTCCAAATCATGTCCAATCAATTTAATTTACCACAGGTATACTCCACAAAGTTGTAGAAACATCTCAAGGATGATCAATGGAAACAGGATGCACCTGAGCTCAATGTCGAGTCTCATAGCAAAGGGTCTGAATATAATGTAAATAAGGTATTTCTGCTGTTTTATTTTTAATACATTTGCAAAAATTACCAAAACCCCGTTTTTGCTTTGTCATTATGGGGTATTGTGTGTGGATTGATGAGCGTTAACAAAAGGGGAAGGGGTCTGAATACTTTCTGAATGCATTGTATATAAAATTCTGAGAAATGTATTGAATTATAGAGAGTTGGGAAGGAGCTGTGTGAGTGAACAGGAGTGTGAGGCTCCACATGAGGTAAACTACCAGGGTGGCAGAAGGAAATAGGAGTTTAATATGATAATCCTGTGTGTGTGTGTGTGTGTGTGTGTGTGTGTGTGTGTGTGTGTGTGTGTGTGTGTGTGTGTGTGTGTGTGTGTGTGTGTGTGTGTGTGTGTGTGTGTGTGTGTGTGTGTGTGTGTGTGTGTGTGTGTGCGTGCGTGCGTGCGTGCGTGCGTGCGTGCGTGCGTGCGTGCGTGCGTGCGTGCGTGCGTGCGTGCGTGCGTGCGTGCGTGCGTGCGTGCGTGCGTGCGTGCGTGCGTGCGTGCGTGCGTGCGTGCGTGCGTGCGTGCGTGCGTGCGTGCGTGCCCAATTCTGAGGAGACTAAAAAGGAGGGCAATATGTGTAAATCGATCTTGGTCCACTGTCACAGTTATAGTGAAAACTAATGAATTGTAGTAATGAAAAGTACATCCTTCCACAATGAGGGTGGTGAATGAAATTTACGGTTGCAATATTGTCACCTAGCCATCTTCCCCAGTGGGCAAAACTGGTTGCATCAACATCATTACAACCCGATTTCAACCTATAAATGGGTTGCAATGACATTCAACCAGATTTACCACACTCCATGAGCTCAGATGCTTTAATACCATCGTTTAGGCAGCCAATCTGTCTTCATCAGGGTATAGTAACTGGTTGTAATGACATCAATTCAAATTAAAAAAGAAAGTCGAACACTCGTCTCTCCTTGATGTGGATTGATGTCATTCAACCAGCTTTGCCCGCTGGGTTCCTCCTTTTATTTAACCCTAGGTTGGATTTCTGCAATAATGAATGGCAGATTTCTGTTCTGTTCTGCCTTTGGGGAAATCAAAGGACCACACTTTAAATGACGTGAACAACATGTCACTGTAAAGACAGCTTAATGACGCAGGGTTGGTGTGAAATATCACAGAAGCAGAGTTTTGACTTCTGTGCGAGTGGACTCCTAAATGGCACACTATTCCTAATATAGTGCACTACTTTTGACCAGGGCCCATAGAGCTATAGGGAATATGGTACCATTTGGGACGCCGGCTGTGTAAGATACAGAGGACATTTGAGAGGATCAGTTGTGCAGTCGATCGCAAAGGCACACACTCTGCCACTGCCTGAATACCTAGGATAGGATAAAGTAATCCTTCTAACCCCCCCCCCCCCCCCCCCCCCCCTTAAAAGATTTAGATGCACTATTGTAAAGTGGTTGTTCCACTGGATATCATAAGGTGAATGCACCAATTTGTAAGTCGCTCTGGATAAGAGCGTCTGCTAAATGACTTAAATGTAAATGTAATGTAATGCCTTCCCTTGCCCTCACGCTAATGCTAGCGCTAATCCCATGCTGGTCCTGGCAGGAACACTCAGCATCTTCACTCTCGCCTCAGCATCTTCAACGCGGGCTTGGAGTGCTACACTCTTCTTGGGTTCTTCGGCTGTCCCCATTGGAGAAACCTTTTTAGTTCCAGGTAGGACCCTTTTTGGGTTCCATGTAGGACCCTCTGTGGAAAGGGTTCTACTTGGAACCAAAAATGGTTCTTCAAAAGGTTCTCCTATGGGGACAGCCTTATAACCCTTTTAGGTTCTAGATGGAACCTCTAAGAGTGTAGCATATGGAGAGGGCGGGTTTCTGGTGAGGGGAGTGGCCATTCAGATGTCAGGGTGGATAGTATGAGGATTTCTGGTGAGGGGAGTGGTCATTTCGATGTCAGGGTGGATAGAATGAGGGTTTCTGGTGAGGGGAGTGGTCATTTCGATGTCAGGGTGGATGGTATGAGGGTTTCTGGTGAGGGGAGTGGTCATTTCGATGTCAGGGTGGATGGTATGAGGGTTTCTGGTGAGGGGAGTGGTCATTTCGATGTCAGGGTAGATGGTATGAGGGAGATAAAAAGGGCAGGGGGTGTTAGATTGAGTTGAGAGGGGCTTAGTGGTTTATTGTGTGTGTGTGTGCGTGTGCGTGTGCATGTGCGTGTGTGTGTGCTCCCACAGGGCTTCAGATGGTGTTTGTCAGTTGGTGAAATATGGGCGTGCTGGGTGGGGGGTTGAAGTGGTGGTTGATGGGTACTGTGGTCTGGGTAGGGAGCACACTGCTCTCTCTATACTGTTGTCAGCATGAGTGGTAGAGAGCCAAAGGCCATGCTAAAGAATAAACCAAACAAAATACTGCACACAGGCAGAGCGAGCGAGAAAGAGAGGGAGAGGGAGAGGGAGAGGGAGAGGGAGAGGGAGAGGGAGAGAGACAGAATTTACTTCTATGGCTCTGTTAGGCCAAACGAGGGAGTAGAAGAGAGAAAGAGCCAATGTTGGGATCACACTTGAATACATTATATATACAATATATTGTATGTCTCATTTGGTTTAATTCCAACAGATTGTTATGGTATAAAAGTTAAAACTTTTATCTGGTACAGTTTTTTCATTCGTATCTTCCTTTGCGTTGTAACAGCATTCAGAGAAAAGACGGGTGCATTAGTGTCACACATCAATGCATATCATACGTCTAATGAGCCTCTGAAGACGACATGAATACACTACAGCATCAACCTACTTTGTGTTTTGTTATGGCTGAGTGGACCCAGATGCTGATGGCAAGTCTTAGAAGAAGTAACACCCTGTTGGCATCGCCATGGATACAATAAAGTGGTGAGTCGTCCATGCCCATTGATCTATCGAAGAGAATCAAAATGACACTGCTTGCTTTGCCTTTAGGGGTCTTCTGCTACACATTCAAATGACTTGGGTGCAGTATTACTCTGAAAAGACTGTCTTTCAGTTTCAAATTGTGAAAGTGAATTATAAATAGCAATGATAAGCTAACAGATAAAGCACTTTTTTTATACAACATGGCTGTTGTTTTGTCTTATGCAGACTGGATTTGCTCTGCGTCAGCTTGAGTGGTTCATGAGGCAGAAGGCTATGTTAGCATAGCGTCCCCATGAGAAAGTAAGGCTTGAGCCATAGGCGAGTTATGAACTTTCAGACCGCGCCATGGGAGTTCCTTACTGACTGAGCACATGTCTGTCCCAAAAATACACAAGCACAAATACGCACACCACACTGTCCGTGCATGTGTGTGTGTTACCATGTCTGTGTACCCGGTCTCTGTCTTTTATCTAAAGATAAAAGTGCAAAACTAACACCTCAATACCTCAGGCCACAATTTTTCTTTTTACACAACACTCGTCTTGACTGCTCTGGACACAGCAAGACATGTCTTGACTGCTCTGCACACAGCAAGACATGTCTTGACTGCTCTGCACACAGCAAGACATGTCTTGACTGCTCTGCACACAGCAAGGCACTGGTTCCTCCCTTGAGGTGAAATGGAATATTAAAGCAAACAAACAAAGCAGAAAGCAACAACGAAGAGAGTTAGATAACTATGGTACAGTTAGTGGCGACCCATCATTCAGGGCAGGTGGGGCCGAGCCCCACCTGGGGCTTGCCTGTTTTGCTTGCCTGTTTTGGGGCTTGCCTGTTTTGCATGTTATTTTGGCATTAATACGTGTCACATATCAGTTTGCAAACAATGTAAAAATATATATAATTGAGTTAATAAAGCCGCATATGCTCCCGAGTGGCGCAGCGCTCTAAGGCACTGCATCTCAGTGCTAGAGGCGTCACTACAGACACCCTGGTTTGAATTTAGGCTGTATCACAACCGGCCGTGATTGGGAGTCCTATAGGGCGGTGCACAATTGGCCCAGCGTGATCCGGTGTAGGCCATCATTGTAAATAAGATTTTGTTCTTAATTAACTGACTTGCCTAGTTAAATAAATAAAAAAATTACCAACATGGTCTCTTTTTTGTTTTCTTCAGTAAGGCAGCTCCAAAATGCAGATGTTTCAGTCTAGCCCACCACCACAGAAAGTGGAACGTTGCGCCGTGATTGGCTCAGTGTTCTGCCACTCATGGGGACACTACGTGACCGCCAAGTCTAAGGGTAGAGTTAGTAAAATCTTCGCTAGCGGTGATCATCATGAATCAAGTCGACAATCTACTGGCAAATCCTTTTTAATCCTTGTCATATGAAGAGAAATAATGAGACATTATAGATAAAACGTATCGTTGCTCATCGGTCATTGGACATAAACATTACACAACAAGTTGGAAATCGCAAATTCAACAATGAGTGGTTTGGAAGGAATCAGTGTGGCTAACTGCAAGCATTGCAAAGCAATCATTAGCCTGCTATTCAGTGGAGTGGCTGTGTGGTCCCAAGTCTTAAGATTAAGGGTCTGTTTTCCTAGTTTAAAATGATAAACATTCAACATTGGCCATTCTGGCAGTGAAGCATGATTTGTGCCGCGCTCAAAACAACTGTTAACTCAGAACTGCAAAATCTGACAAGTGAGTTCAAGACAACTGGGAACTGTAAAAATGAGCTACGACTGGGGAAAATTAGTTTTGAACTTTGATACTAGAGGTTGACCTATTTGTGATTTTTCAACGACGATACTGATACCGATTATTGGAGGACCAAAAAAAGCCATTACCGATTAATCGGACGATTTTTATATATATTTGTAATAATGACAATTACAACAATACTGAAAGAACAATGAACCCTTTTATTTTAACTTAATATAATACATAAATAAAATCTATTTAGTGTCAAATAAATAATGCAAAAACAGTGTTGGAGAAGAAAGTAAAAGTGCAATTTGTGCCATGTAAAAAAGCTAACGTTTTAAGTTCCTTGCTCAGAACATGAGAACATATGAAAGCTGGTAATTCAATGTTCCCAGTTCTTCAATATTCCCAGTTAAGAAGTTTTAGGTTGTAGTTATTATAGGAATTATGTCGCGTCAACTATTTCTATTCTCAAAATACCATTTGTATTTCATATACCTTGACTATTGGATGTTCTTATAGGCACTTGAGTATTGCCAGCCTAATCTCGGGAGTTGATAGGCTTGAAGTCATAAACAGCGCTGTGCTTCAAGCATTGCTAAGAGCTGCTCGCAAATGCAATAAAGTGCTGTTTGAATGAATGCTTACGAGCCTGCTGCTGCCTACCACCGCTCAGTCAGACTGCTCTATCAAATATCAAATCATAGACCTAATTATAATAAACACACAGAAATACGAGCATTTGGTCATTAATATGGTCAAATCCGTAAACTATAATTTCGAAAACAAAACGTTTATTCTTTCAGTGAAATACCTAACAGTTCCATATTTTATTGAACGGGTGGCAACCCTAAGTCTAAATATTGCTGTTACATTGCACAACCTTCAACGTTATGTCATAATTATGTAAAATTCTCGCAAATTAAATATGGTCTTTGTTAGGAAGAAACACAGTTCTCAACGAGCCAGGCAACCCAAACTCTTGCATATACCCCGACTCTGCTTGCACTGAACGCAAGAGAAGTGACACAATTTCCCTAGTTAATATTGCCTGCTAACATGCATTTATTTTAACTAAATATACAGGTTTAAAAAATATACTTCTGTTTATTGATTTTAAGAAAGGCATTGATGTTTAGGTACATTTGTGCAACGAATGTGCTTTTTTCGCAAATGCGCTTTTGTTAAATCATCACCCGTTTGGCGAAGTTGAAGTAGGTTGTGATTCGATGATAAATTAACAGCCACCGCATTGATTATATGCAACGCAGGACAAGCTAGTTAACCTAGTAATATCATCAACCATGTGTAGTTAACTAGTGATTATGTGACGATTGATTGTTTTTTGTAAGATAAGTTTAATGCTAGCTAGCAACTTACCTTGGCTCCTTGCAGGTACAAGGTCCTTTTGACGCTGCACTCGCGCAACAGGTGGTCAGTCTGCCACGCAGTTTCCTCGTGGATTGCAATGTAATCGGCCATAATCGGCATCCAAAAGGGCCGATTACCGATTGTTATGACCTTGAAATCGGCCCTAATTAATCGGCCATGTCGGTCGACCTCTATTTGATACAACTTGAAATTGTAAATCTGGAACTCGGGCCTCTTTCAAGAGCTATGACCAGAAGATCACTGACATCATCATGATTCAACTTTTTTTTGGAGTTCCCAGTTGTCTTGAAAGCACCATAAATCCAGAGAATGGCAGAATTTGACAAAGTTTGATGACAAATTTGCCCACAAAGGACTGCCGCACCACCTTCCTGTTCAAGTGAGCACAGCACAACAAGGTGAGTCCAAAAACGTATTGTATGCTGCTGCATAAATTATGTAATATGCCAGGGGGATATGTATACTGTAGCTAAGAAAGTAATGCTAAGTGTACGTTGTTCTGGAAGCTGTCAGTAGCCCATGTGCCTCACCCTAATGATTTGGTCTATTTTCACCTCTTTATTTCGCCTACTGTTCTGTTCTGACTTGGTGGTACACATGTAGCTATAACCTGTTTTTGAGAAATGTAACCATCAAACATTTTAAGAGCTTTCATTGTCTGTTTAAATGCCCCCTTTATTTATTCTACGGTTCTGACTTGGTGTACAGGGAGAACACTGTAAGAACGGCTCATGTTCTGAATTCTGTCGCTGTACATTTCAAATTCATATCAGCAATGTTTTTTTAAGGCAGTCAATGAGGCTGAATGAACTGTTTCTCTGCCAGACAAGGCTCCTCTGATAGCCAGGTGTAGCGGTGGTAAGGTGTTGGGACTGCTGTTGGGACTCTGCTGTTGAGACAGCTTTATGTAGGCACTAATAGTTTGTGGGCACCGTTTGTCACCGTTATTGTGCAATTTATGTATTGTTTAGTGTTGTGTAGTGGCTTTGCTGGAATGAACCCTACAAATCCCCCCCCCCCCCACCAAGATTTACATGCCACTGGGTAAAGTACAATATGTTTGCTTCCATACTGTACATCCAGTATTGTTGTCTGTTTTTGTATCAGATAAATCAGGCGTGTGTGTACATGTGCATGCCTGTGCAGCCTGTTCGCTCCGACTAGATTTAGGATAGTACCCTTTTTTGGAAGCGATACCTCCGATACGTATGATATGTTACAAATGGTCTGGTTACTTAAGACCACATGTTACTTTAGACAGAAACGAAAGTAGGGAGGTTGGTAGGGAGGTTGGTTGGGGAGATTGGGTGAGCGTATAAGGCAAATGTCTATCAAACCAAAGGTTGCGTCTTTGAATCGGGTCGGGCCAGCTTTAGCATCATAGCTAATTAGCAACTTTAGCTAACCACAACCATACCAATTTGCAACTACTTAGCATGTTCGCTAACCCTAGACTGAACCACGTAAGGCTAACCTGCTAGCTATGTTACATTAACCTGCTAGCTATGTTACATTAATCTGCTAGCTAAGTTACATTAACCTGCTAGCTATGTTACATTAACCTGCTAGCTAAGTTACATTAACCTGCTAGCTATGTTACATTAACCTGCTAGCTATGTTAAGCTAACGTGCAAGCTATGTTAAGCTAACTTTCTAGCTAACGTTAGCCATAAATGTTAACACAACAAGACATATGATACTGTATGACCGCTAAGAAATTATTTTCCAGGGTCGTTAGCATTAGGAAAAAATACAATTTGTTCCCTCGACCTAGCTCAATATCAAGGCGTTAGATAAGAACGAGACTACAGCATCTGTAAAGTGACCATTAGACTTGTAGGTGCAACAGTTTTTAATACATTTATAATTTATCATTCTCACGTGCCAATAGAGAACCAAAGAGGTGCTACATTTTGTAGAATTTCTGACAATGCAAACATCTTTTTCAAGTTGGGCCAAGTTCTAAAACTTGGCCCAGCATCGCCGTTGCTCAGCAACTCAACAACACAGCTGGCCGCCTGCACCAGCCAAGCAGTCAAAAGAAGTGTCGTGTATGAGATCAAATCTAGGCTATATGTTGGTATTCAAGCTGAGGTTAATCAATAAATGCATACAGATGATTGTCCAACGTGAAACAATGGGTCGGTTGTTAATAGTGAGCTGTTTTCGATTTGATAAGCCAATGATTGTGGTTTTGATTAGTTAGCTATCTAGCCAGCCAGCAGCTGTACTGTAGCTAGCTAGCTAACATAACATTATACCAGATGAGAACTAAAGTTGAATAGCTATCTATATTTGGTTATGGAAGGTTTTTACACATATTGTTTCGGTCATGACATTAGTTAGCTAGCTAGCTGGAGCTAGACAACAGCTGACCTAGCTAGCTACTTCACACAGCTAACATTAGCTAGCTTATGTCCTAATGCCCGTTAGCTAGCTAACTATACCCAAACAGTGGTGTGGACATTTATGCACCACAACTCAATTTTGAATATATACCAAATTCTTTCACAAAACAAGCTTGCTAACAAATCACATTGTTATGGGAGCACCTCCTCTAAGAGTATGAATTAGACTGTTAGAGATGGTTTGAATCCTATGCAACCTGCATACACTGTTTGAAGTACAAGACACCAACATAGCTACTGTAGTAGGTCAAAGCTGTGTGCTGGAAAACCTTGGTAGAGTATGGGTGAAGTAGGCATTGTGGTGCTCATGTGAATTTCCTTTATTTTTAGGCTTCAGACCAATGCCTACTTCTCCCTTAAAACATATGTTTGTTTTTTTTTTGTAATGCTGTACGGTCACTTTTCCAGCAGTGCAACGCCACCGGACCATTTGTGAATGGCGCTGGAGAGGCTGGCTGACGTTTTACTTGCTCCTAACCAACTGTTATTTTGTTTGGTTTTTTTGCGTTGTTTGTAACACTTATTTTGTACATAATATTGCTGCTACCGTTTCTTATGACCGAGAATAACTACTGGACATCAGAACAGCGATTATTCACTACAAACTGGTAGAAGCTTTTTCCTTTAACGAGTCCGACGTGAAGTATATACTGCTTTTCCGGGAACAGGCCCAAATCCCCTTCATTTGCGTGAAGAAAAGACCGAGAAAAAGGGGGCGGAGGTTGAGCTGCCTTCTGAGAATTCGTAGGAGTATTTGAGCGAGTAAACCCCCACTGCCATCCGTTCTATTGGCCAATGTGAAATCATTGTAAAATCAAATCGATGACCTATGAGCAAGATTAAACTATCAACGGGACATTAAAAACTGTAATATCTTATGTTTCACCGAGTCATGACTGAACGACGACATGAATAACATACAGCTGGCGGGTTTTACACTGTACAGGCAGGATAGAACAGCAGCCTCTGGTAAGATAAGGGGTGTCGGTCTTTGTATATTTGTAAACAACAGCTGGTGCACGATATCTAAGGAAGTCTCAAGGTTTTGCTCGCCTGAGGTAGAGTGTCTCATGATAAGCTGTAGACCACACTATCTACCTAGTGAGTTTTCATCTGTATTTTTCGTAGCTGTCTACATTCCACCACAGATTGATGCTGGCACTCAATGAGCTGTATACCGCCATAAACAAACAGGAAACCGTTCATCCAGAGGCGACTCTCCTAGTGGCCGGGGACTTTAATGCAGAGAAACTTAAATCCTTTCAAACTCTAGACTACCTTTACTCCACACACAGAGACGCGCACAAAGCTCTCCCTCACCCTCCATTTGGAAAATCTGACCATAATTCTATCCTCCTGGTTCCTGCCTACAAGCGAAAATTAAAGCAGGAAGCACCAGTGACTCGGTCAATAAAAAAGTGGTCAGGTGAAGCAGATCCTAAGCTACAGGATTGTTTTGCTAGCACAGACTGGAATATGTTCCAAAGTGACTGTATGTAAATAACCCAACCAGAAGCCATGGATTACAGGCAACATCCGCACTGAGCTAAAGGGTAGAGCTGCCGCTTCAAGGAGCTGGCGAGCCCTCTGACGAACCATCAAACAGGCAAAGCGTTAATACAGGGCTAAGATCTTATCGTACTACACTGGCTCCGATGCTCGTTGGAGGGGCAGGGCTTGCAAACTATTACAGACTACAAAGGGAAGTACAGCCGGGAGCTGCCCAGTGACACAAGCCTACCAGACGAGCTAAATTACTTCTATGCTCGCTTCGAGGCAAGTAACACTGAAACATGCATGAGAACATCAGCTATTCTGGACGACTGTGATCACGCACTCCGCAGTCGATGTGAGTAAGTTTCAACAGGTCAACATTCACAGACAGATTACCAGGACATGTACTCCGAGCATGCGCTGACCAACTGGCAAGTGTCTTCACTGACATTTTCAACCTCTCCCTGTCTGAGTCTGTAATACCAACATGTTTCAAACCCGTAGCACTCATGTCTGTAGCCATGAAGTGCTTTGAAAGGCTGGTCATGGCTCACATCAACACCATTATCCCAGAAACCCTAGACCCACTCCAATTTGCATACCACCCCAACAGATCCACAGATGATGCAATCTCTATTGCACTCCACACTGCCCTTTCCCACCTGGACAAAAATAACACCTTTGTGAGAATGCTATTCATTGACTACAGCTCAGCGTTCAACACCATAGTGCCCTCAAAGCTCATCACTAAGCTAAGGACCCTGGGACTAAACACCTCCCTCTGCAACTGGATCCTGGACTTCCTGACGCGCCGACCCCAGGTGGTTAGGGTAGGTAACAATAAATCCGCCACGCTGATCCTGAACACGGGGGCCCCTCAGGGGTGCGTGCTCAGTCTCCTCCTGTACTCCCTGTTCACTCATGACTGCACGGCCAGGCACGACTCCAACACCATCATTAAGTTTTCCGATGACACAACAGTCGTAGGCCTGATCACCGACAACGACGACACAGCCTATAGGGAGGAGGTGAGAGACCTGGCTGTGTGGTGCCAGGACAACAACCTCTCCTTCAACGTGATCAAGACAAAGGAGATGATTGTGGACTACAGGAAAAGGAGGACCGAGCACGCCCCCATTCTCATCGACAGGGCTGTAGTGGAGCAGGTTGAGAGCTTCAAGTTCCTTGGTGTCCACATCACCAACAAACTATCATGGACCAAGCACACCAAGACAGTCGTGAAGAGAGCACAACAAAACCTATTCCCCCTCAGGGGACTGAAAAGATTTGGCATGGGTCCCCAGATCCTCAAAAGGTTCTTGAGCTGCACCATCAAGAGCATCCTGACTGGTTGCATCACTACCTGGTATATGGCAAATGCTCGGCTTCCGACCGCAAGGCACTACAGAGGGTAGTGCGTACGGCCCAGTACATCACTGGGGACAAGCTTCCTGCCATCAGGACATCTATACCAGGCGGTGTCAGAGGAAAGCCCTAAAAATTGTCAAAGACTCCAGCCACCCTAGTCATAGACTGTTCTCTCTGCTACCGCATGGCAAGCTGTACCGGAGCGCCAAGTCTAGGTCCAAGAGCTTCTACCCCCAAGCCATAAGACTCCTGAACAGCTAATCAAATGCATTGCCCCCCCGTTCGTTTACGCTGCTGCTACTCTGTTATTATCTATGCATAGTCACTTTAATAACTCTGCCTACATGTACATATTACCTCAATTACTTCGCCTAAACGGTGACCCCGCGCATTGACTCTGTACCGGAACCCCCTGTATATATCCTCGTTATTGTTATTTTACTGCTGCTCTTTAATTATTTGTTACTTTTATATCTTATTCTTTTTTTTCTTTTTTTTACTGCATTGTTAAGGGCTTGTCAGTAAGCATTTCACTGTAAGGCCTACACCTGATGTATTCGGCGCATGTGACAAATACAATTTGATTTGATTTAACATATCATACGAAGTGGAGGGATGTAAAATATCATACGAAATATAGGGACCAAAAAAAACATAATATCATGCGAGTGGGTATGCGACCAGGTTGGCTTATGCATGTGTGGGCCTACAGTGCCTTAAAGTATTCATACCTCTTGACTTATTCCACATTTTGTTGATTAATGGAATAGATTGGTTATCTACACACAACACCCATAATAACGATTACAGATGTGAGTATTTCTGGCCAAGTCTCTAAGAGCTTTGCACACGTGGATTGTGCAATATTTGCACATTGTTCTTCAAGGTCTGGTTGTTCATCATTGCTAGACAGACATTTTCAAGTCTTTCCATAGATTTTCAAGCAGATTTAAGTCAAAACTTGCCACTCAGCAACATTCAATGTCGTCTTGGTAAGCAACTCCAGTGTATATTTGGCTTTGTGTTTTAGGTTATTGTCCTGCTGAAAGGTGTATTTGTCTCCCAGTGTCTGTTGGAAAGCAGAATGAACCAGGTTTTCCTCTAGGATTTTGCCTGTGATCAGCTCTATTCCATTTCTTTTTACCAGCATACCCATAACATGATGCTGCCACCACCGCGCTTGAAAATATGAAGAGTGGTACTCCGTGATGTGTTGGATTTGCCCCAAACATAACGCTTTGTATTCAGGACATAAAGCCAATTTGTTTGCAGTTTTACTTTAGTGCCGTATTGCGAACAGGATGCATGTTTTGGAATATTTTTTATTATGTATAGGCTTCCTTCTTTTCACTCTGTCATTTAGGTCAGTATTGTGGAGTAACTACAGTGTTGTTGAGCCATCCTCAGTTTTCTCCTATCACAGCCATTAAACTCTGTAACTGTTTTAAATTCACCATCACCCTCATTATCCCTGAGTGGTTTCCTTCCTGTCTGACAACTGAGTTAGGAAGGACGCCTGTATCTTTGTAGTGACTGGCTGTATTGATTAGAGGTCGACCGATTAATTTCGGCCAATTTCAAGTTTTCATAACAATCGGTAATCGGCATTTTTGGACACCGATTATGGCCGATTACATTGCACTCCACGAGGAGACTGCGTGGTAGGCTGACCACCTGTTACGTGAGTGCAGCAAGGAGCCTAGGTAAGTTGCTAGATATTACTAGGTGAACTAACTTGTCCTGCCGTTGCATATAATCAATGCGGTGCCTGTTAATTTATCATCAAATCACAGCCTACTTCACCAAACAGGTGATGAATAAACATCAATGCCTTTCTTAAAATCAATACACAGAAGTATATATTTTTTAAACCTGCATATTTAGTTAAAATAAATGCATGTTAGCAGGCAATATTAACTAGGGAAATTGTGTCACTTCTCTTGCGTTCATTGCACGCAGAGTCAGGGTATATGCAACGGTTTGGGCCGCCTGGCTCGTTGTGAACTAATTTGCCAGAATTTTACATAATTATGACATAACGTTGAAGGTTGTGCAATGTAACAGCAATATTTAGACTTAGGGTTGCCACCCGTTCAATAAAATATGGAACTGTTAGGTATTTCACTGAAAGAATAAACGTTTTGTTTTCGAAATGGTAGTTTCCGGATTTGACCATTTTAATGATCTAAGGCTCGTATTTCTGTGTGTTTATTATATTATGATTAAGTCTATGATTTGATATTTGATAGAGCAGTCTGACTGAGCAGTGGTAGGCAGCAGCAGGCTCATAAGCATTCATTCAAACAGCACCTTCCTGCGTTTGCCAGCAGCTCTTCGCTGTGCTTCAAGCATTGCGCTGTTTATGACTTCAAGCCTATCAACTCCCGAGATTAGGCTGGCAATACTATAGTGCCTATAAGAACATCCAATAGTCAAGGTATATGAAATACAAATGGTATAGAGAGAAATAGTCCTATAATTCCTATAATAACTATAACCTAAAACCTCTTAACTGGGAATATTGAAGACTCATGTTAAAAGGAACCACCAGCTTTCATATGTTCTGAGCAAGGAACTTAAACGTTAGCTTTTTTACATGGCACAAATTGCACTTTTACTTTCTTCTCCAACACTGTGTTTTTGCATTATTTAACCCAAATTGAACATGTTTCATTATTTATTTGAGACTAAATAGATTTTATTTATGTATTTTATTAAGTTGAAATAAGTGTTCATTCAGTATTGTTGTAATTGTCATTATTACAAATATATATAAATCGGCCCGGTATCGGCTTTTTTTGGTCCTCCAATAATCGGTATCGGCGTTGAATAATCATAATCGGTGGACCTCTAGTATTGATACACCATCCAAAGTGTAAGAAATAACTTCACCATGCTCAAAGGGATATTCAATGTCAGCTTAAAAAATAAAACAATACCACTACCAACCTACCAATAGGTGCCCAACCTACCAATAGGTGCCCAACCTGTCAGGTTGGATGGGAAGCATTGCTGCACAGCTATTATCAGGTCTCCAGAGATGTTCGATCGGGTTCAAGGTCCTGTGCGCCCTGGAGCAGGTTTTCATCAAGGATCTCTGCTCTTTGCTCCATTCATCTTTCCCTCGATCCGGACTACTCTCCCAGTCCCTGCCGCTGAAAAACATCCCCACAGCATGATGCTGCCACAACCATGCTTCACCGTAGGGATGGTGCCAGGTTTCCTCCAGACGTGACACTTGGTATTCAGGCTGAAGAGTTGAATCTTGGTTTCATCAGACCAGAGAATCTTGTTTCTCATGTTCTGAGAGTCTTTAGGTGCCTTTTGGCAAACTCCAAGCGGGCTGTCATGTGCCTTTTACTGAGGAGTGGCTTCTGTCTGGCCACTCTACCATAAAGGCCTAATTGGTGGAGTACTGCAGAGATGGCTGTCCTTCTGGAAGGTTCTCCCATCTCCACAGAGGAACTCTGCACCTCTGTCAGAGTGACAACCGGGTTCTTGGTCACCTCCCAAATCTAATCAAGGCCCTCCTCCCCCAATTTCTCAGTTTGGCCGGGCAGCCAGCTCTAGGAAGAGTCTTGGTGGTTCCAAACTTCTTCCATTCAAGAATGATGGAGGCCAATGTGTTCTTGGGGACCTTCAATGCTGCAGAAATTTTTTTGGTTCCCTTCCCCAGATCTGTACCTCGGCACAATCCTGTCTCTACGCACAATTATTTCAACCACAAGGCTTGGGTTTTGTTCTGACATGCACTGTCAACTGTGGGACCTTATATAGTATGTGCCTTTCCAAATCATGTTCAATCAATTGAATTTACCACAGGTGGATTCCAGTCAAGTTGTAGAAACATCTCAAGGATGATCAATGGAAACAGGATGCACCTGAGCTCAATTTCAAGTCTCATAGCAAAGGGTCTGAATACTTATGTAAATAAGGTATTTCTGTTTTTGCAAAAATTGCAAAAAATTGGTTTTTGCTTTGTCATTATGGGGCATTGTATGTACATTGCTAGGAATTTGTATTTATTTAATCAATTTTAGAATTAGGCTGTAACGTAACAGAATGTGGGTAAAGGGAAGGGGTCTGAATACTTTCAGAATGCACTGTATATATATATATTTTTTTTTTTAGCTAAACAGGTGGGGCTCTGTCCCACCTGCCCTGTTGTGAAGTAGTTTAACAAACTACTAATGATAAACCAGCAGATTGGCCTTTTGGGTAAAACATTTTCTACAAGCTTGCAGGTATAATGATTTATAACTTGTTATAAGCATGTATGCATTTCGCATATGTCTGCAGGATTTAGGGTTTCACTCAAATGTAATAGTTTTCAAAAGCAATCTAGAATGTGCTGCTAAATCTTTGTCTCCATAGATGTGAGGATAGCCATGCTAATCTATTTGTCATTTAATATTTCAGTCTTGTGTGTGTGTGTGTGTTTGTCCAGTGAATCAATAAGTACATTTTTGCAATGAACATCATAAGATGAGCTCATTTTCTTCAATATTTTGTTTAATATCTCCTGTTCGAACACTGATTGCCTGTAGTTCATATTTTTCAACTCCATTGCATATATTATCTATCTTTCTCTACCTCTTTAGCTCTCTCTTTCCCATAGACTTCCAGTCATTGCGCTAACGCTAGTTAGCATTGGCTCGCAAAACTACCTCTTTCTTCATACTGAACACAGAGACATAAAAATGGCATCTACAAGTTCATCTGGCTCAAGTAGGTAAAGGGTCTCATTGCTAAAATCCCGAACTATCCCTTTAATGAGGAAATCAATCTCAGACCTTTATTTTTTTATGTATCATGGCCATGTTTTGATTTATTTTTATCAATATTGTTTTGACATTGCACAAGTCATGGGAGCATTGCTTTGAAAAACATCAATATCATGTTGACTTATGATTTTGTCTAAATGTACTGTGTATGTAGACTCTTGTAAATATTGTATGTAGAAATTTTTTTGTCAACTGTGACTTACTAATTGATTGCTATCTAATTGTCTAATTGAAATTACCAATTGTTGCCAATTGTTGTTCACTCAAACTTGTATGAATACAGACTGCAGGAGTTTTCTCACACAGCACACCCTTGAAAAAGACCAAGTTGAAACGTTAGGTGTTTGTGCTGGCTCTAAATAAATGAAAATACTAAGCATAGAACTTTGATATTTTGAGTGTGCTTTTCCTTATGAATATAGATTTACAAATCCTTAGAAATGTGTTGTGCATGAATGGTTAAAGTAATGTAATTTGTGGGACAACATGGACAACATTTGCTGTGTAAAATAGTGTATCAACATAAATACAACAATCTTTTTCTAAATGTCACCCAGAATAATCAAAAATGGCTGCTTTGTGTTTTGGTTAAAGTTCTGCTAAAGAATGCTTGAGTTTCTGTTGAGAAAAAGGTCTAGAAACAAGAGGAGCCATTTATATTTCCTTTGAGGGATTCCTCAAAAGGCATTATTTGCTGTGTTTTCAGTCTGATGGGTTTAAATTAGTAATGCACTGTACCTGCACTTCCATGCCTTTAGCGTTACTGCATTATCTGTCTGCTTATCTACTATAGATACTTACCTGTGTGCTAGTCTTAACTGTCAGAGAAGCTCATCATCGAACAGAGCTGAATTTGGTGCAGATACACATTGATGATTTTTCACTTACCTAAACTTAGTTGATTGACCCAATTTTATTTTATTTTTTATTTTATTTTAAAGTGCACATTCTGGTTTATTGGTTTCAGCAATCTCCGGATAGCTTAGCATAATGAGGTTAGACATACCACCCAACGCACAACATGAGCTACATAACACAGGATGGAGTTCATAGTTGAATTGAACTAATCAAGAGCCTGTTGTCTCTCTACAGATTGTGTTCAGAAAGATCAGCGATGTGAAACGAGAGGAGGAGGAGCGCCTGAGACGAAAGAATGAGGCGCCCCTCAACCTCCCGCCGGACCATCCGGTCCGTCGGCTCTTCCAGCGGTTCCGGCAGCAGAAGGAGGCCCGTGTACATCAGGAGCAGGCTGACCCATCCGATGACCTGGAGAGAGGCCAGACCGTTTATGTTGAGCCCATTCCCATCCATGAAATCATCACCACCACCAGCATTGTCACCGTCACCGAAAGTCCAGCCACGCCCATTCCTTCAATCTCCATCTTGGCGTCCACAACCTCCGGCCCCTCAGAAAAAGCCCAGCTCCAGGCCCCGTCTCTCCAATTGTCCGAGCCAGCCAAGGTCAAAGGCTGGGGTCGCTTTAAGGAGTCCAACTGGAACAAGGTATGACCAGAAACATAACATATTTACACCAGGATTCCCAGCCTCCGATTGAATCCTGGCATTAGATAGCCTTAGTGATGATTCAATAGCTCTCCAGCCATCTGCATTAATACATTATATTCTTAATTTCCAAGGTGTCCAAAGCCGAGTCCATGGAGACGCTACCCGAACGGACGAAGGCAGGGGCAGCCCACGAGTCCCAGACCTCGCTCAAGAAAACTGGCTCGTGTGACAGCGGCATTACCAAGAGCGATCTGCGCCTGGACAACGTGGGGGACGGCGCCCGAACCACGGGCAACACGCCACAGGACCGCAGCCCTGTGGTACCCCCTGAGGTGGCCAAGCAGCACGCCTTCTACCCTATCCCAGAGCAGACTCTCCATGCTTCCCTCCTGGAGCTCAAGCTGGAGCTCAAAGAAGACTTGAAGGCCTTGAACACCCGCATGGCCAGCCTGGAGGCTCAGCTAGCAGAGGCTCTGAAGCTCCTCAAGGCTCAAAGGAGAGCTCCCAGCTCCCCCAAGCCTCTATTTGATATCTCCAGACCCACTTCGCCAGACTCGGACAAGGAGGACATATTTTCGTAGAAGCAAAGAGGGGCTTATGTTGAGTGTGTGAAGACGGTTAACAGATTCAGAAAATCTTTATTGTCCCAATGCTGGGCAATTTGGTCATAGGGTCAGAGATGCTGGAAGTTGTTGGCGTGTCTCAGCTGAGGCCATTGCTTAGCCCTCACCTTGCTGATGCCTGTGAAACGCAGCAGATGATGATGCTACGATGCTGTTAATTTAAAGAGAACCTGGTGGTTTTACCCCTGTGGGCCATGGAACCTTGGAGTTGACCCTGTTGGTCACTTTGAAGATTCTGGGGTGAGTGCGGTGAACGGGTTTCAAGGCACATGGCAGTGACCGCAAGACCACCATGGGTTTGGCTACCCTCTGTGACCCACAGACACAGGTTCACACCTATACTCCTGTACGCTTGTGTTGTGCTAGTCTGCTCGCGCACACCGGCTGTATATTTTGGTAGAGCCTTTATTTTTTTTACCAGTCTATGGAGTAAAAGCAGAGCAGCAATGAATGTTGTATTGTTCATTTTCATTATCCTTGTAGATCTCCAGTGGGATCACTATCTATCAGTGGTTCTCAGAGTATCTATAAGGGGGGAATACATATTTGACTTTCTTTGTGCCTACAGTGTACAATAGATTATGTATGTATTCACAATGTCATTCTATCACCCTGTAATACTTTACAATACTTTTTGTATACACTACATATATATATATTTATAAAAGTATGTGGACACCCCTTCAAATTAGTGGATTCGGCTATTTCAGCCACACCCGTTGCTGACAGGTGTATAAAATCGAGCACACAGCCACGCACTCTCCCTAGACAAACACTGGCAGTAGAATGGTCTTACTGAAGAGCTCAGTAACTTTCAACGTGGCACTGTCATAGCATGCCACTTTTCAAACAAATCAGTAAATCAAATTTCTGCCCTGCCCTGGTCAACTGTAAGGGCTGTTTTTCATGGTTCGGGCTAGGCCCCTTAGTTCCAGTGAAGGGAAATCTTAACTCTACAGCATACGATGACATTCTAGACGATTCTGGGCTTTCAACTTTGTGGCAATAGTTTGGGGAAGGCCCTTTCCTGTTTCAACATGACAATGCCCCCGTGCACAATGCGAGGTCCATACAGAAACGGATGCCGAGATCGGTGTGGAAGAACTCGACTGGCCTGCACAGAGCCCTGACCTCAACCCCATCAAACACCTTTGGGACGAATTGGAATGCTGACTGCGAGCCAGGCCTAATCGCCCATCATCAGTGCCCGACCTCACTAATGCTCTTGTGCCTGAATGGAAGCAAGTCCCTGCAGCACTGTTCCAACATCTAGTGAACGCCTTCCCAGAAGAGTGGAGGCTGTTATAGCAGCAAAGGGGGACCAACTCCATATTAATGCCCATGATTTTGGAATGAGATGTTCAGCGAGCAGGTGTCCACTTACTTTTGGTCATGTCGTGTACCTTGGGGTTGCCTTTATAAATGCAAAAAGGCTATACATGCATTCAACACAGGTGGTACTGTACATTGAGCTTTGTACTTGCTATAAATCATTCAATATAGATATTGCTCCTGGCATACTATCAATGCATTCATAAACACACAGGTTTATATTACTTTGGGTTTGTTTTTCCAACTTTACTACTGTAATCTGTGTCATCGTCTTTAAACCTGATGGAGGAGGCTGTGTTCACCAATCAGAGCTCAGCACCGTCACGTTTAGCCTATCAATCTTCTGGTCTGTGGACAGAGAACCCTGACTGACCGATCGAAGACCAGCATGGTCTTTATAAAGAACTCAAACTCCAACCCCCTTTCAGACTGACCGTCCATCACCGTATGTCTTAGCAGTTCTCTGTTCAATAGGATATCCATAGCCAAGTAACCAACAACCAACCACCTTTTGTTGACTGCTTGGTCAGTATTCTTGGCCGATGGTTCCAGTGCTGGGAATGTCTCTGAACTGTTTCAGTTGCACTAACAACACTCCACCTCGCCATGTTGTGCTGTTTGCATGTGGAGGAGGTTGCTTTATTTAGCTGATTCTTCTTTCTTTTTTTTCATCTAACCGATGGCATTTGTAACGGGGTCTTCCTAAAAAAAAGACTTCACTGCAAAGCATGACTTGCTGCATGACTTAAACATACATTTATTTCAGTACTGTTTGGCCCTGCAGCTTGCCGTAGGCTAGCTTACTGTATACTACTGTGAACTCCATTGCTGAATATCAAAGGCAGACATAACTTTGAGGTCTGTGAATTAGTAATCAATGTAAATGTTTTAAATCTAATTTATATACACAGGACATGTAGATTACCTTCTGTCACTAATTGGAAACTAGCAGTGCCAAAGTTCTCAACCACTGTTTTCACATCTTCAATGATGTGGGCACCTTCAGTGAGTTTAACATAACTAATCACATCCTAGCAGTGTCATCTTAATATACAGTATGATGATGATGATCTTGCTGTTAACTGCTGCCAGAGTTCCTCCTGTTACTATATGGGACTAACTGGCATTTGGGCCCGGTGTCTTGCATGCAACAAGACACTGTTAGCCTGTATTCAAGCCTCGGCATTAGTTTGGGTAGCTAAAGTGAGTCTTCAGGTCTCTGGCAAGGTTACTAATCCTGTGAGTGGGGTTCACTAAACCAACTACATTTATATGTAGTTCATTATCAGTCTTAAGGGAGGTCTCCACGGTTCAGTGTTCCCATTGGGCTACATAACGCTACATAATGGCTACATTGGGGTACATAATGGCTGCATTGTGCTACAAATTCCGCAGATGGCTACAAACATAGACAGCCACAACACTGCACTCAATTTATGAATTATGTAGTAAAAGAGCAAAAAATCATATCTCTGCTGTAACTGCCTGCAATTACAATGCGTGAACTAAATCCAACCCATATCGTGATCGTGTTACATTAGGCTACATTTTGATGATTTGTTCATGCTGGAATCTGAAGGAAACTACGACTTATGAATGTTACCATGTTTATCTTTCGACCATACACAACATGGATTGTGGAGGGTCATCACTTACAGACAATATTAGCAATAATTATGAATAGTATAATTAGATCCTGGACAGATATTAATTGTAGTCAACAGAAGCACACTACGTAAAGCCAATATGTATAGTGCTTTATGACTTGTCATATGCATATATGACCCTTCAAAATGTGTTGTTATAGGCTATGTTATGCATTTATATTAAGCATTTCTTTCTGAAAATAGCTGTTATGTATTAAGGATCACTATGAGATGAGATAAGACATTGTAAGGATCATATGCTTATTGCAAGTCTTATAATGCATTATAACAACATCATGCATTATCCGTGTTGGCGTTAAGTAAAGTGGTACCCTGTAAACTATACAGTTATAATTGTTTACTGCTGACCCAAATGACCCCTATTGGTGTAAATGTGTTACTATTTTCTAGTAAATTGGAAACAAATGCACACACTTTACTTAAACATACCTTAACTTTGGCCTAGATTCACGGTCTCCATGATACGGAGAAGTGAACATAAAGAGAGGATAGCTTGTTTATTTTTTAACACATTTAGCTTGACATACAGTATAGTAATGTTTAATGGGCCAATGCCTGAGTAAGGGGGTGTTGTTTGAATGAGAAAAATGAGGCTGTACTCTATGCATTATAATGCTCAAATGTTTCTAAATATTATAGCATGCTTTTGTTAAGTGTCCCAAAATGGCCACCATGGGCAACTACAACAATGATGTCATTTGGTTGGTGCATATTGCTGTAATGTAACTTTATTCTTCAATATGTTTCCATCTGAAATCACATCAAATGTACATCAATAATGCATTTACCACACTTATATGGAAACTTGATGTACATTCTCATGCCAGCTGCTTTGATGCATGTGTACAATATTTGATGATAAACTTTTAGAAGTATTTATTCTTGGCTTAGTGTGTTCACCTGCATTAATGGGTGATCCCTATGTGTTGGGTTTTATTACTGTGATGACATCACAGAGGAGAAGGGTTGTTTAGAACATCAATTGATAGAGAGCATCACGATTCGATGGTGGGTAATCTGGATCTCAAAGTTTTCTCCTAGGCTCCTCCCCCGTATCTACATTGATTGGAAAAGACTTGACAGTTAAAACCTTATGGTGGACGCACGTCATTAGGCTAGCTTTAACCTGGTCAGTTCTTTCAGATCAGTGCAATAAACTAGAGGAAGCTATGAGAGAACTGACATTTTAGACAATTGAGAAAGAGCCTACCAGCTATTCAGCTAGTCCTTGTCTGCGTCCCAAATCGCACCCTATTTTCTATATAGGACACTACTTTTGAACTTTTCCCTATATAGTGGACATATTTTGAACAGGGTGCGATTTGGGATGCAAAACTTCCATGCATGAGCCTGGTCAGTAAAACCCGATCATCACCAACACCTTGTTTAAAGGCCCAGACTCCCAGAGCACCAAAAAGCCCTTAAACTTGATTATCTGTTGCACTCCTTAAAACATGTGAGCATGATTACTTCAGACCAGTTTAAACATTAAACTATTTTTGTGGTCAGCTCAGGGTTGCTGCCTAGTGGCACTATGTATGTACATACTACTTTGGAATGTCATGTGGAGAGAGAGAGAGAGAGAGAGAATATTGGTTACACTTTACTTTAAGGGTACCAACAGTATATAAGGACTTTAACACATTCATAATGAAAATGTTTTTTGACCTACTGTAGTTGTCATAAGCATTTAGTAAAGGTGCTGTATATGGGTTATGCATATGTTATGAAGTGCTTATGTAGATACCCTTCAAGTAAAGTGTTACTAAAAGATCAAACATTAATATAAATATATCACGAGGACAGTAATGTCACGCTACTCATACGTTCCCTGTAATGATACTGTACATGTAGTTATTGTAAGCACAAATGAGAGTATTTGTAATGATATGTAAAATACTATTTATAATAAATATTTTATACATAGCAGTGTGTCGTTTGGTGTTGAAGGGGGGCGTTCTTCATTTCAAACACAATTGTGTGATGTTGAAGAAATAAGAAGTTGATGAAATACAAATAGTTTATTCTAAAGGGGGAAAAAATCTAAGTAGACATAGCTCCATCCATAGGTAAAGCCACCAACAGGAATAAGATACAGGACTGTCTATCATCAGTAGAAAACCAAACTCTTGCATACATGATGTCACACTTACAGTACAGTGATAAGGCATCCAGCCTATGATCTGGGTCATGTCCAGCTGGGCACACCTTAGAATTTAGTTTTACAAAAATATTATTCTATGTTCTAATTGGACACTTATTATATATATACTGTATATATATATATTTTTTTTTACCCAACTGTACACAACCCTAGAAAGCATAGCATTTAGTTAAGGGAACACAATGGTGTGCAGGTGAGAGTAATCATGTTGGGTGTCATGACTTCTGCCGAAGTCGGTCACTCTCCTTGTTCGGGCGGTGTTCGGCGGTCAACGTCACCGATCTTCTAGCCATCACAGATCCATTTTTCATTTTCCATTGGTTTTGTCTTGTCTTCCTTCACACCTGGTTCCAATCCAATCAATTACATGTTGTGTATTTAACCCTCTGTTTCCCCTCATGTCCTTGTTGGAGATTGTTTGATTGTATGTTAGTGTAACGGATGTGAAATGGCTAGCTAGTTAGCGGGTACGCGCTACTAGCGTTTCAATCAGTTACGTCACTTGCTCTGAGACCTGAAGTAGGGTTGCACCTTGCTCTGCAAGGGCCGCGGCTTTTGTGGAGCGATGGGTAACGACGCTTCGTGGGTGACTGTTGTTGATGTGTGCAGAGGGTCCCTGGTTCGCGCCCGTGTCGGGGCGAGGGGACGTACTAAAGTTATACTGTTACATTGATGCTGTTGACCCGGATCACTGGTTGCTGCGGAAAAAGGAGGAGGTTGAAAGGGGGGTGAGTGTAACGGATGTGAAATGGCTAGCTAGTTAGCGGGTATGCGCTACTAGCGTTTCAATCAGTTACGTCACTTGCTCTGAGACCTGAAGTAGGGTTGCACCTTGCTCTGCAAGGACCGCGGCTTTTGTGGAGCGATGGGTAACGACGCTTCGTGGGTGACTGTTGTTGATGTGTGCAGAGGGTCCCTGGTTCGCGCCCGTGTCGGGGCGAGGGGACGTACTAAAGTTATACTGTTACATTAGTGCTAGTATGTGTTGGTGCGCTACGGGTTTTGTACCCATTTTATAATTTTTTTGTATATTTTGGTTTTTGGAGTTTGTGAGTTCTTATTAAATGCTCTGTTTATACCAAGTTCGTTCTCCTGCACCTGACTTCCCTGCCACCAACACGCACACCACACCTTACATTGGGTAACAGACAGACGAGGGGTTAAATCTAGCTGCCTACTGAAAGAGCGCAATGTTTACTGAACGCTCGAGCACCTGATATAAAAACATCAAATGAACATTCAATTTACACCACACCGGGCCCTCATCCCCCGACTGAGGGATGGAGAGGGAGACCGAGAGAGAAAGAGACCGATATCCACAGAGAGAGAAAGACATATTCAGTCAGGTAGAGATATAAAACAAAGACAAAAAACAAAGTGAAATACAGAAAAATAGGGGGTGAGGGATCTAGTGACAGAGGAATAGACAATGGCCCATTTTGAATCGACGTCAGTCACTGCCAACCCAAAGATTAGGGTGATGAACAGCCTCTATACAAGCAGGCCCTTGGCGGTTGCCACATCATTAAACAGAACAGCCTAAATGACGAACACTAACATAAACACAGGGCTCCGAAAGATGGATGGGGGCACCCTTTGAAGCCACCGCAACCGTTACGTGTGATGAAATTATTGCTATACTGGTAATCCGTCACTAATAGGGTTGTGTGGCGGGTTTCTTATCGTAAGCTTTTTAAGATTTAACGCTGCAGATCGTATTATGTTTTTGGCTGGATCTTTGAATTCTCGGAACATTATAAGACCTAAGGCTGTGTACCAAATGGCACCCTATTGGGCCCTGGTCAAATGTACTGCAATACATAGGGAATAGCATGCCATTTAGGATGCAGCCTAAATCCCTTTCAAGGTAGTGCTAGGCTGGTCTAATTAGCAGGGTTTCTCCCGTGACCCTCCGTGTTAGTTAATCTGATTTAAACCACAGAGATCTGCTGATTCCTTTAGTGCTACGAGACAGATACAGGATTAGCGCAGGTAATGCTAACTAGTGCTGACATGGAAGACAATCAAAAGAATATATTGAGATGGTTTCAGCCATTCCATTCCAGAAAATGTACAGTGCTGCTTTTGGGAAAACAGATCCAAAACTTCCCAGATGTTGGATACTGCAAACTTCAGTCAGGTTATCAACAAATTAAAACTGAACTAGGATAGTATGCAGCAGTTCCCATTGGGCTCCCGAGTGGCGCGGCGGTCTAAGGCACTGAATTTTAGTGCTAGAGGCGTCACTACAGACCTTGGTTCGATTCCAGGCTGTATCACAACCGGCTGTGATTGGGAGCCCCATAGGGCGGTGCACAATTGGCCCAGCGTTGTCTGGGTTTTGCCGTTGTAGGCCGTCAGTGTAAATAAGAATGTGTTCTTAACTGACTTGCCTAGTTAAATAAAGGTAAAAAAGTTTGACGGCCGGGTTTCCTGTAGTCACTTCCTTATAGTCATACGTACTGTAAATGAGTCCAGTGTTTTTTTTCTACACAGCAGGTCTCATTGGTAGCTTGATGGCCAGGTTTCCGACAGCAGAGTCAGCAGAGCATCGGCTGGTTTAGGGTAGGTTGGTCCCCCCACATCGCAGAGTCCACTGTGGGGTGGTTTAGGGTGGGTTGGTTCACCCACATAGTAGAGTCCACTGTGGGGTGGTTTAGGGTGGGTTGGTTCACCCACATAGTAGAGTCCACTGTGGGGTGGTTTACAGTGACGTAGTGATACAAAAAGGTGGGTAAACTATAAACTCCAATTGGTGATCGAGATAAAATGAACAACAACCGATATAAACCAGAACATTTTTTATTTTATTTTTCCTTTATTTAAGAATAAATTCTTATTTTCAATGACAGCCTAGGAGAAGTGGGTTAACTGCCTTGTTCAGGGGCAGAACCACAGATTTTTACCTTGTCAGCACAGGGATTTGATCTTTCAACCTTTCAGTTACAAGTCCAACACTCTAACCACTAGGCTACCTAGTATAAAATATGACATTTTCCAAATGGTATTGTTTGTCTGCATTTACATGCAGTTCTATAGGGAAGGCTTAATGTAATTTTCTATAGTAAAATCAGGTTATCTTTATCAGAATAGTTAATTTGGACTGGACACTAGAAAAGTCTAGGAAAATAGGATGTGGAGATGAATATATTGAAATGTGTTATCTTTTTAATCACGTCCATGTTCTTAGTATCCCATATGAGCTGCACTGCAATTAGGTTTTCTGTACTGTAAATTGCTAAAGTGCACCAGTGTAAAAGGCCCTTAGTTGACTCTAAAATGTTGTTTTCTGTACCCATTTGAAGAGTAACAAGTTATTCATGTGTTTGATAATGTTAAGGATTCTCTCAGGGGTCCCTATTTACATTTCAGAGGACCCCACATTTTGTTATTTATAGAATTTATAGTAGCCTATCTTTTGATTATAGCTAGCTTCATTTCAGTCAACTGCTTCTGCTGAGGTCAGGCTCCGTTTAACGTTAGCTTCTAACTTCATCCGCTAACTATCTGGCTAACATTAGCCAGAGCCCTTGAGCTATCTACCTAGCTAGCCATCTGACTGAAATATCAGCGACTATTTATTTACCAGTTGTGCACTCATTCTCCGACAGTCAAGGATTTTTTATTTGAGTGATGTCTGTTGACAAGGCAGGAGTCGAGGGACGTAAAAAAAAAAATCCCACTGTCAGTGGCCTCTCTCTGTCACTTGTCACTGTTGGTATGGGCTGAGGTAGTTTGTCACGTCTCGGCCTGTGCCGTGGGTGGAGTTTTCCATTGGACAGAGTGGTGAATGAATGCGCTGCTAACAAGGTAAATTCGGGAGGGTAGCATGCGAACATAACGAGCATACCTGAATTACAATTCCACTCGTTCGCAGACTGGGTTGTGGGTTGCGTTCGCAGAGGCAGGTGTGATTAGAACTCAGATCAAGAATATTAGTGTTCTGAAAGTTGATCAACGCTGGGAACGCAATAATAAGTTGGTAAACGATCATTAGCAAAATAAAAAGGTGCGTAAATGCTATTTCACAAATAAAAAGGTGCGTAAACGACGTTTACCCTCCTACATCGGCCCAGATTCACATAACACTTCTTACGCAAAAACTTAAGAAGATTCTTAAGAAAAAAAAACAAGACGTTCATAAGATATTCGTAAGTGCAATTCCTCAACCATATCTTAAGATTTAATGATTTTCTTAGGGACTTCTCAAATATCTTTTTACAAATCTTCTTAAGATGTGTGTTGCTAGGCAACAGTTTTAGTTATGTTAAGGTTGTCGTAGTCGTTCTCCTCCTCAGACGAGGAGGAGCATGGATCGGACCAAGATGCGGATTGGTAAGTATTCATGATTTAATGGCAAACCAACAAACACTACAAATTAACAAAACAACAAACGTGACTAACCTGCAACAGTCCTGTGTGGCCCAAACGCTGACACAGGAACAAACACCCACAAAACACCAGTGAAACCCTGGCTGCCTTAGTATGACTCTCAATCAGAGACAAACGATACACACCTGTCTCTGATTGAGAATCATACCAGGCCGAACACAAAAACCCAACATAGAAATAGAAAACATAGACTGCCCACCCAAAACTCACGCCCTGACCAATAAACACATACAAAACAAGAGAAAACAGGTCAGGAACGTGACAAGTTAACTATCTAGCTAGCAATGGCAATCATGTAAGCGTATTTCTTACTGAGATGACTGTTCTAAAACATGTTCTTGCGTTTAAAATAATCAATACTGAAACTTTCAGATGACGTTTGTGAGTGAATTAAACATATTAATTTGCTTTCATGAGCTTTTTCTCTCACTGCCCTGAGTTTAAGACAAGGGTTTAGCTATCTTGGAACTAAGAACATCCCTGGTGGTTAAGGACGGGTTGGTTTCCCTACATAGCAGAGTCCACTGTCGGTGGGTGGTTATGGGTGGGTTGTTCTCCCAACATAGCAGAGTCCACTGTGGGTGGGTGGTTTAGGGTGAGTTGTGTTCCCACTCCAGCAGAGTCTGTGGAGTTGGTGATTTAGGGTGGGTTGTATTCCCACTCCAGCAGAGACTAGAGGGTTTGTGATTTAGGGTGGGTTGTGTTCCCAGTCCAGTCCGATATGGGCAAAGCAATAGAGGAAGGCTAACATGGGTGGAGCCACTGTACACCAACTTGGAGATGGAGACAGAGAGAGACATCCTTAGAGGCCGGCAACACACACACATTCCCCTGTTTACAGTACACACATCATTTTACAGTACATAGGCATTCATAGCACCTGACATTAACATTTTATAACATTATGTAATTTCTGAAATACCGCCTACAGAGAACATAAAAGTCCCTTTGTATTGTCGATTCTGTCCCAGATCTGAATAAGTCCCTGATTAGTGGCGAGTAATGTAAATCGACAGTTCTTCTGACCTCCAGGTCCTGATTTGAGAAAAGGAACTCTGTCAAATGTACAGGTAACTGCCAAAATAATGGAAACACTTGAGTAAATGAGGGATACAAAGTATATTGAAAGCAAGCACTTCCACACAGATGTGGTTTCTGAGTTAATTGACCCTTCACTAAGCCCCGCCCAATAATTTTGGGTAACCAATCGCAGTGCTCCAATGGAAATGGAAAGTGGGATACCTAGTCAGTTGTACAACTGAATGCATTAACTGAAATGTGTCTTCCACATTTAACCCAACCCCTCTGAATCAGAGAGGTGCGGGGGGCTGCCTTAATCAACATCCACGTCTTCGGCGCCCGGGGCACAGTGGGTTAACTGCCTTGCTCAGAGGCAGAACGACAGATTTTTACCTTGTCAGCTCGGGGATTCGATCCAGCAACCTTTCGGTTACTGGCCCGAAAGGTTGCTAGCAACTCTCGTCGAGTCCTACACCTTGGACAAGCTCACATTTAAATTGCATGAAAGCCAGTGAGGGCTATGGCCAAAACTAAGAGTTTTCATCCAAAAACAAATTTAATAAATGACTAAATAATTGGTTGAATGGGGAATTGGACTTCCCGAGGTTGCAGCAGTAACCAATGGGAGCGGGGCTTAGTGAAAGGTCAATTAAGCAATTAACATCCCATCATGCTTAGGGTCATATAGAGTTGCCCATTACTTTGACTACCATGGCTAGAAGAGATCTCAGTGACTTTGAAAGAGCGGTCTCAAAGGAGCATAGGGGGTTTAAAGGGTGTGTGTTTGTGTCTCTCAGTAACCAGATCGAACACCAATTGAACACTTATGGGTGATTCTGGAGCGGTGCCTGAGACAGCGTTTTCCACCATCAACAAAACACCAAATTATGGAATTTTCTTGTGGAAGAATGGTGTCGCCTCCCTCCAATAGTTCCAGGGACTTGTAGTATCTTTGCCAAGGCACATTGAACTGGTTCTGGTTGCTCGTGGTGGCCCAACGCCCTATTAAGACACTTTTGTTGGTGTTTCTTTTATTTTGGCAGTTACCTGTATGTTAAACAGGACCTGCAGTTAAGGTTGTGTTCAATCTGCATAAACAGGGGTTGTTTTAAAAAAGGACAACTAAAATGGCCCTTCTTATTGTACAATTTCATAGTCAGTTCATCTAAGTCTAACCCAGAAGCCAGTTCTGAATGAAATGACTACTCCTCCTCACCTCTCGTCCTTCCCCTGCCCCTCCTCATCCTCCTCCCCCTCGTCCTCCACTCCAGACCTGGCTCAGCTCCAGCCTCTCACCTTGGTGCTCCAGCCCACCCCTGTGCCCACGCCACTAGACGTCCTCCGATTCTCTCTGCCCTGATCAGACTCTTATTATCATCTCATCACTGGCTCAGAGACAGACCGGCCAGTCACAACGGGAGCTACGCCGTGTCTGAGCCAGAACAGATCCAGTAGAGATGAGAGAGATGGAGAGACAAGGAGAGCCTACAGCAGAACCTAGGTCTTCTGCACAGATTCTGTCTAACCTTGGCCCTGACAGTTAATCTCAGTAATACAAAAATAATGGTGTTCCAAAAAAAGGTCCAGTTGCTAGGAACACAAATACACATTTTATCTAGACGATGTTGCTCTAGTGCACACAAAGAACTACTGTATACCTACCTTGGCCTAACATCAGCACCACATGTAACTTCCACAAGACTGAACAATCTAAGAGACAAGGCAAGAAGGGCCTTCTACGCTATCAAAAGGAACTTAAAACTTGACATCCCAACTAGGATCTGGCTAAAAATAATTCAATCAATTATAGAGCCCATTGTCCTCTATGGTTGTGGGGTCTGAGGTCCACTCACAAAATGGGACAAACACCCAATTGAGACTCTGCATGCAGAGTTCTGCAAAAAATATACTTTGTGTACAATGCAAATCCCCAAACAATGCATGCTGAGCTATACCTCCTAGTTATCAAAATCCAGAAAATAACTGTTAAATTCTACAACCACCTAAAAGGAAGTGATGTCCAAACATTCCACCACAAAGCCCTCACCCATAGATGAACTGGTAATTCATTCATGTTAATGAATTACCGTCATGCGTATGGAAGGACTCTGTTTCTGTATATGACAAAACTGATATTCTGAATTGTTTCAATGAGCACTTTGTATCATCTGGTAGGCTGTTTAATTCAGTATCCTCTGTCTCTGTACAACCCTGTGTGGATGAACTGGTGAGAGCTGGTCAAACTTTGAGCTTTTTGACATTCTCAGTGCAGGTGGTACATAAAGCCCTGAAATCCTTAGATCAGAGAAAGCCTGCAGGTCCTGATCCTTTTGATCCCTGCTTTATAAAACTGGCAGCTGATTTCATAGCTGAACCACTTACATATCTATTCAATCTAACCCTAGAATGTAATGAAATTCCAAGGATCTGGAAATTATAATTTGTCCTACCACTTGTAAAACGGGGAGATCCAACTCTTTTTAATAATTATAGGCCAATCTCAAAGCTGTTACCCCTGGCAAAAAATACTTGAAACCCTTGTTAGTGAACAGCTAAAATCGTTTTTTTTAATATACTAACTCTATTTTATCAATGCACCAATCGGGCTTCGGGAAGAAGCATAGCACAATTACAGCAGCCATGAAGGTTTTAAATTATATTACTGAAGCCCTTGACATAAAACAGCACTGTGTCTCACTTTTTATTGATCTCTCGAAAGCTTTTGATACAGTTGATCATGCTATACTAAGGCAGAGATTGTCAAGCGTAGGTCTTTTGGAGCATGCAGTTGCATGATTTGCTAAATATCTGTCTGATAGAACTCAGTGCACTCAATTTGATGGGCTTATGTCTGTTAAATTGTCTGTCTGTAATGGTGTACCCCAGGGCTCTATACTTGGTCCCCTCTTATTCACTATTTATATACATCATTTTGACAAACGTTTGCAAAATGCGCAACTTCTCTTTTATGCTGATACTGTTATTTATTGTTGTGCCTTTTCTCTCACAAAAGCTTTCCAGAACTTTCAAACGGCTTTTTATACTGTTCAACATACCTTGTATCAATTGAAGCTTATCCTCAATACCCACAAAATGAGGTCAAAACTGAGCTGCACATCCTAACCTCCTGCCAAATGTATGACCATTTTAGAGAGATATATTTCACACATATCACACAGACCCACAAAGTATTTGAAAACAAATCAATCATTGATAAACTCCCATATCTGTTAGGTGAAATATCGAATTGTGCAGTCACAGCAGCAAGATTTGTATCCCGTTACCATGAGAAACAGGGCAACCAGTGGAGCACAAACAACATTGTAAATACAACCAATATTTATGTGTTAATTTATTTTATTCTTACTACAACTACTTGCACATTGCTAAAACACTGTACATAGCTGATAATATAACACTTGATATGTCTTTATCATTTTGAGTCCATTGTGAGTGTTTACTGTTAATTTCAACAACAAAAAAAAGTTGATGTTTTGTTTCTTCTCACTTTTTTGCAACACGTTTTCATGCCAATAAAGCCGCATTGAATCGAATTGAGAGAGATAGATGCACAGAGAGAGACGGAGAGAGAGAGAGAGCGAGACAGAGAGGGAGACAGAGAGAAGTGCCAGAAGAGGAGTTGAGACTGGCCACAGTGGGAGCTAGCTACAACTCTGAGCCAGAGGAGGAGTTGAGGCTGGCCACAGTGGGTGCTAGCTACAACTCTGAGCCAGAGGAGGAGTTGAGACTGGCCACAGTGGGAGCTAGCTACAACTCTGAGCCAAAGGAGGAGTTGAGGCTGGCCACAGTGGGTGCTAGCTACAACTCTGAGCCAGAGGAGGAGTTGAGACTGGCCACAGTGGGAGCTAGCTACAACTCTGAGCCAAAGGAGGAGTTGAGGCTGGCCACAGTGGGTGCTAGCTACAACTCTGAGCCAGAGGAGGAGTTGAGACTGGCCACAGTGGGTGCTAGCTACAAATCTGAGCCAGAAGAGGTTCCAAAGAGGAGAGAATGACACTGGTCAGAATGAGATGCTGAAGCCGGATGCGGCAATGGTGAGTCAGAAGAGACATACACATGTTAGCCAGAAGAGGTTTCCCATACCAGCCACTGTGAAAGCTAACTACGTAAGTATCTGCGCCAGAAAATGAGAGGTAGAGAGAAACTCTGACTATGTTGTCAGAATGTGAAGCCAAAGAGGGATATGACAATGGTGTTACTTGATTCACATAACTGAACAGAAACTATAACACAAAATATAACGTAATTACTATTAGTTAATCGATAAACAACATTAAAAAAACAAATACCTTATTCCGTTCATGGCTATGGTAATTTAGAAAGTACTGAATGTACAGTACAGTACAGTAGTGTATGTACATATCCTATACATGTTAGAGGACCAAAATGTTCAATCTGATCCCAACACTGTTTAGAGGGCTTTAGAAGAGATCCATTGTATTTGCAAAAAATACATCACATCATATCCAGATCAATATCATTAGGGACAGGCAGGGAGGCTATGATAGGTCATCAATGGGGAAACAGCCTGTCATGTTTGAGATCTGCTCCTCTGACAAACAGGACTGACAATCTGATACCTGTACGTTCCTTAGAGAGTTCAGACTATTACACATGATCTAAAAGTAGCATGTAGCCATTTGTTCAGGGATTCCATACCATGTTCTCTTTGCTCAGGGATTCAATGCTATGCTTTCATCGCTTGGGGATCTGATGCTCTCAATTACACAATGTAGCCTATTAATGAATAATAATAATAATTTGTTGGGTGCTTCTTTGTGTGTATTATACACGTGTGAATTGGACGTGTTGTTTTTGCATATCCAACTCCCCCTGATACACTCTCAGAGAGTGGGGTCACGGCCAGGGTCGCCATTATTAATGGCGACCCTGGAGCAATTAGTGTTAAGTGCCCTACTCAAGGGCACATAGACAGATGTTTCACCTTGTCAGCTCAGGGATTCGAACTAGCAACCTTTCGGTTACTGGCCCAACAGCTAGGCTCCCTGATGCCTTTTAAATTAAACACCAACATTAGCGCTGACCAATGGCACATTACTGCTGATCCTTAAGTGTGCAGGGGTCATGTCACGTTCCTGACCTTATTTGCCTTTGTTTTACTTTGTTTAGTTGGTCAGGACGTGAGCTGGGTGGGTAGTCTATGTTATGTGTTTCTATGTTTAGGTTCATTGGTAATTAGCCTTATATGGTTCTCAATCAGGGACAGGTGTTTGACGTTTCCTCTGATTGAGAACCATATAAAGGTAGGCTGTTCACACCGTTTGTTTGTGGGTGATTGTTCCTGTGTCCGTGTCTGTATGCGCCACACGGGACTGTTTCGTGTTTTCGTTCGTTTGTGTAGTCTGTACCTGTTCGTGCGTTCTTCGTGTATATGTAAGTTCTCAAGTTCAGGTCTGTCTACGTCGTTTTGTTGTTTTGTATTTTCCAAGTGTTTTTTCGTGTTCGTCTTGTCGTTAATAAATATCCATTATGTCTTCATTCAACGCTGCGTTTTGGTCCGACCCTTACTCCTTCTCCTCATCCGAGGAGGAGGAATTAGACAGCCGTTACAGAATCACCCACCAACAAAGGATCAAGCAGCGGGGTAACGGGCAGCAGCGACAGCAGCGGCCAATTACACAGGACTCCTGGACATGGGAGGACATTTTGGCGGGAAAAGGTCCATGGGCACAGCCAGGAGAATATCGCCGGCCTCGTGAAGAGCTGGAGGCAGCTAAAGCCGAGAGGCGGTGGTATGAGGAGGCAGCACGGAAGCGAGGCTGGAAACCTGTGAGTCAAGCCCAAAAATGTATTGGGAGGGGGCTACAAGGGAGTGTGGCGAAGTCAGGTAGGAGACCTGCGCCAACTCCCCGAGCTTACCGTGGAGAGCGAGAGTACGGGTAGACACCGTGTTATGCGGTAGAGCGCACGGTGTCTCCTGTACGTGTGCATAGCCCGGTGCGGGTTATTCCACCTCCCCGCACAGGCAGGGCTAGATTGAGTATTGAGCCGGATGTCATGAAGCCGGCCCAACGCATCTGGCCACCAGTGCGTCTCCTCGGGCCGGCATACATGGCACCAGCCTTACGCATGGTGTCCCCCGTTCGCATACACAGCCCAGTGCGGGTTATTCCACCTCCCCGCATTGGGCGGGCTACGGGGAGCATACAACCAGGTAAGGTTGGGCAGGCTCAGTGCTCAAGGGAGCCAGTACGCCTGCATGGTCCGGTATATCCGGCGCCACGTCCCCGCCCCAGCCCAGTACCACCAGTGCCGGCACCACGCACCAAGCCTCCTGTGCGTCTCCAGAGCCCTGTTCCTCCTCCACGCACTAGCCCTATGGTGCGTGTCTCCTGCCCATTACCACCAGTGCCTACACCACGCACTAAGCCTCCTGTGCGTCTCCAGAGTCCTGTGCGTCCTGTTGCTGCTCCCCGCACTAGCCTGAAGGTGCGTGTCCTTAGCCCGGTACCTCCAGTTCCGGCACCACGCACCAGGCGTTCAGTGCGCCTCAGCCGGCCAGAGTCTGCCGTCTGCCCAGCGGCGCCTGAACTGCCCGTCTGCCCAACGGCGCCTGAACTGCCCGTCTGCCCAACGCCGTCTGAACTGTCCGTCTGCCAAGCGCCGCATGAACTGCCTGTCTGTACTGAGCCTTCAAAGCCGCCCGTCTGTACTGAGCCTGCAAAGCCGCCCGTCTGTACTGAGCCTGCAAAGCCGCCTGTCTGTACTGAGCCTTCAGAGCCGTCCACCAGACAGGAGCCGCTAGAGCCGTCCGCCAGACAGGAGCCGCTAGAGCCTTCCGCCAGACAGGAGCAGCCAGAGCCTTCCGCCAGACAGGAGCAGCCAGAGCCTCCCGCCAGACAGGAGCAGCCAGAGCCTTCCGCCAGACAGGAGCAGCCAGAGCCTTCCGCCAGACAGGAGCAGCCAGAGCCTTCCGCCAGACAGGAGCAGCCAGAGCCTTCCGCCAGCCATGAGCAGCCAGAGCCGCCAGTCAGCCATGAGCAGCCAGAGCCGCCAGCCAGCCATGAGCAGCCAGAGCCGCCAGCCAGCCATGAGCAGCCAGAGCCGCCAGCCAGCCATGAGCAGCCAGAGCCGCCAGCCAGCCATGAGCAGCCAGAGCCGCCAGCCAGCCATGAGCAGCCAGAGCCGCCAGCCAGCCATGAGCAGCCAGAGCCGCCAGCCAGCCATGAGCAGCCAGAGCCAGCCAGCCAGGATCCGCCAGAGCCAAAAAGACAACACTCTCCCATGCTTGTTTTTCTCGCTCTTCCAAATAGATACCAGTCCTAACAATGTAGCAGCCCTAACAACGCAGCAGAGTAGCAGTCCTAACAACGCAGCAGAGAGTAGCAGTCCTAACAATGCAGCAGAGTAGCAGCCCTAACAATGCAGCAGAGTAGCAGTCCTGACAATGCAGTAGAGAGTAGCAGTCCTAACAATGCAGTAGAGAGTGGCAGCCCTAACAATGCAGCAGAGTAGCAGCCCTAACAATGCAGCAGAGTAGCAGTCCTAACAATGCAGCAGAGTAGCAGTCCTAACAATGCAGTAGAGTAGCAGCCCTAAAAATGCAGCAGAGTGGCAGCCCTAACAATGCAGCAGAGTAGCAGGCCTAACAATGCAGCAGAGTATCAGCCCTAACAATGCAGCAGAGTAGCAGCCCTAACAATGCAGCAGAGTAGCAGCCCTAACAATGCAGCAGAGTAGCAGCCCTAACAATGCAGTAGAGAGTAGCAGCCCTAACAATACAGCAGAGTAGCAGTACTAACCATGCAGCAGAGAGTAGCAGCCCTAACAATACAGCAGAGTAGCAGTCCTAACAATGTAGCAGAGAGTAGCAGTCCTAACAATGCAGCAGAGCAGTAGTCCTAACAATGCAGCAGAGAGTAGCAGCCCTAACAATGCAGCAGAGAGTAGCAGCCCTAACAATGTAGCAGAGCAGTAGTCCTAACAATGCAGCAGAGTAGCAGTCCTAACAATGCAGTAGAGAGTAGCAGTACTAACAATGCAGCAGAGTAGCAGTACTAACAATGCAGCAGAGTAGCAGCCCTAACAATGTAGCAGACAGTAGCAGCCCTAACAATGCAGCAGAGTAGCAGCCCTAACAATGCAGCAGAGTAGCAGTCCTAACAATGCAGTAGAGAGTAGCAGCCCTAACAATACAGCAGAGTAGCAGTCCTAACAATGTAGCAGAGAGTAGCAGTCCTAACAATGTAGCAGAGAGTAGCAGTCCTAACAATGCAGCAGAGAGTAGCAGTCCTAACAATGTAGCAGAGAGTAGCAGTCCTAACAATGCAGCAGAGTAGCAGTCCTAACAATGTAGCAGAGAGTAGCAGTCCTAACAATGTAGCAGAGAGTAGCAGTCCTAACAATGCAGCAGAGAGTAGCAGTCCTAACAATGTAGCAGAGAGTAGCAGTCCTAACAATGTAGCAGAGCAGCAGTCCTAACAATGCAGCAGAGTAGCAGCCCTAACAATGTAGCAGACAGTAGCAGCCCTAACAATGCAGCAGAGTAGCAGCCCTAACAATGCAGCAGAGTAGCAGTCCTAACAATGCACTAGAGAGTAGCAGCCCTAACAATGCAGCAGAGTAGCAGTACTAACAATGCAGCAGAGTAGCAGTCCTAACAATGTAGCAGAGCGTAGCAGCCCTAACAATGCAGCAGAGTAGCAGTCCTAACAATGCAGTAGAGAGTAGCAGCCCTAATAATGCAGTAGAGTAGCAGTCCTAACAATGCAGCAGAGTAGCAGCCCTAACAATGCAGCAGAGTAGCAGCCCACACAACGCAGCAGAGTAGCAGTCCTAACAATGCAGTAGAGAGTAGCAGCCCTAATAATGCAGTAGAGTAGCAGTCCTAACAATGCAGTAGAGTAGCAGCCCTAACAATGCAGTAGAGAGTAGCAGCCCTAACAATGCAGCAGAGTAGCAGTCCTAACAATGCAGCAGAGTAGCAGTCCTAACAATGCAGCAGAGTAGCAGCCCACACAACGCAGCAGAGTAGCAGTCCTAACAATGCAGTAGAGAGTAGCAGCCCTAATAATGCAGTAGAGTAGCAGTCCTAACAATGCAGTAGAGTAGCAGCCCTAACAATGCAGTAGAGAGTAGCAGCCCTAATAATGCAGCAGAGTAGCAGCCCTAACAACGCAGCAGAGTAGCAGTCCTAACAATGCAGTAGAGAGTAGCAGCCCTAATAATGCAGTAGAGTAGCAGTCCTAACAATGCAGTAGAGTAGCAGTCCTAACAATGCAGCAGAGTAGCAGCCCTAACAATGCAGTAGAGAGTAGCAGCCCTAATAATGCAGCAGAGTAGCAGTCCTAACAATGCAGCAGAGAGACGCAGAGGAGAAAGAGAGAGAGCGAGAGAAAGAGAAGCCCATAGGGAAATCAATACTGTGCTCTGTGAATGTGTGTTAGTGAAGCAGCTTACTCAAGACAGCCAAACGACGCCAGTGTGTTCAGGGATAGAACTCACGCATGCTTATTTATTATATCAGGAACAGCATTTTCCAGGGAAGACCAGGCTTCTGAATTCCAGATCGAGCCCTAGTTCCTGCACCCTAGACACTCATGTCGATCTGAGAATTGGATAGGTGGAAGAAATATAGTATGATGACCCAGACAATATATTATGTCCACTCAATCAGAAGTCAAGATGAAGCTATTACTGTATTGCTATGATCTATATCCAATCCTCTCAGATCTACAGGAGTGCCTAGGGAGTAGAGTGTTGGGCTAGTGAATAGTTTTTGGGCTAGGGAGTAGGGTGTTGGGCTAGTGAGTAGGGTGTTGGGCTAGTGAGTAGAGTGTTGGGCTAGGGAGTAGGGTGTTGGGCTAGGGAGTAGGGTGTTGGGTTAAGAAGTAGGGTGTTGGTGTTGGGCTAGGGAGCAGGGTGTTGGGTTAGGGAGTAGGGTGTTGGGTTAGTGAGTAGGGTGTTGGGCTAGGGAGAAAGGAGTAGGGTGTTAGGCTAGGAAGTAAGGTGTTGGGCGTAGGGTTTTTGGGTTTTGGGCTAGGGAGTAGGGTTTTGGGCTAAGGAGTAGGGTTTTGGGCTAGGGAGTAGGGTATTGGGCTAGGGAGTAGGTTGTTGGGTTAGGGAGTAGGGTGTTGGGCTGTAGAGTATTTGGCTAGGGAGTAGGGTTGGGCTAGGGAGTAAGTAGTAGGGTGTTAGGCTAGGAAGAAGGTGTTGGGCGTAGGGTGTTGGGCTAGGGAGTTGGGCTAAGGAGTAAGTTGCTGGGCTGAGAGTAAGGTGTTGGGCTTGGGAGTAGGGTGTTGGGCTAGAGAATAGGGTGTTGGGCGTAGGTAGTAGGGTGTTGGTCTAGAGAGTATTGTGTTGGGCTAGGGAATAGGGTGTTGAGCTAGGGAAAAGGGTGTTGGGTTAGGGAGTAGGGTGTTGGTGTTGGGCTAGGGAGCAGAGTGTGAGTAGGGTGTTGGGCTAGGGAGAACTGTGTTGGGCTAGGGAGTAGGGTGTTGGACTAGGGAGTAGGGTTTTGGGCTAGGGAGTAGGGAGTAGGGTGTTGGGATAGAGTGTAGGGTGTTGGGCTAGGGAGTAGGGTGTTGGGCTAGGGAGTAGGGTGTTGGGCTAGAGAGTAGGCTGTTGGGCTAGCGGGTAGGGTTTTGGGCTAGGGAGTAGAGTGTTGGGCTGTAGAGTGTTTGGCTAGGGAGTAGGGTTGTTGGGCTAGGGAGTAGGGTGTTAGGCTAGGAAGAAGGTGTTGGGCATAGGGTGTTGGGCTAGGGAGTAGGGTGTTGGGCTAGAGAATAGGGTGTTGGGCTGAGTGTAAGGTGTTGGGCTAGAGAGTACGGAGTAGGGTGCTGGGCTAGGGATTAGGGTGTTGGGTGTATGTAGTAGGGTGTTGGGCTAGAGAGTACGGAGTAGGGTGTTGGGCTAGGGATTAGGGAGTTGGGCTAGGAAGTAAGGAGTTGGGCTAGGGAGAAGGGTGTTGGGCTTGGGAGTAGGGAGTTGTGTTAAGGAGTAGGGTGTTGGTCTAGAGAGTAGGGTGTTGGTCTAGAGAGTAGGGTGTTGGGCTTGGGAGTAAAATGTTGAGCTAGGGATTAGGGTGTTGGGCTTGTGAGTAGGGTGTTGGGCTAGGGAATATCGTGTTGGGTTAGGGAGTAGGGTGTTGGTGTTGGGCTAGGAAGAAGAGTGTTGGGCTAGTGAGTAGGGTGTCAGGCTAGGGAGTAGGGTGTTGAGCTAGGGAGTAAGGTGTTGGGCTAGGGAGTAGGGTGTTGGGCTAGGGAGTAGGGTTTTGGGCTAGGGAGTATGGTGTTTGGCTAGGGAGTAGGGTTTTGGGCTAGGGAGAAGGGAGAAGGGAGTTGGGCTAGGGAGTAGGGTGTTGGGTGTTGGGCTAGGGAGTAGGGTGTTGGGCTAGGGAGAAGGGAGTTGGGCTAGGGAGATGGGAGTTGGGCTAGGGAGTAAGGTGTTGGGTGTTTGGCTAGGAAGTAAGGTGTTGGGCTAGGGAGAAGGGAGTTGGGCTAGGGAGTATGGTTTTGGGCTAGGGAGTAGGGTGTTGGGCTAGGGAGAGGGGAGTTGGGCTAGGGAGAGGGGAGTTGGGCTAGGGTGTAAGGTGTTGGGTGTTTGGCTAGGAAGTAAGGTGTTGGGCTAGGGAGTAGGGTTTTGGGCTAGGGAGTAGTGTTTTGGGCTAGGGAGTAGGGTGTTGGCCTAGGGAGTAGGGTGTTTGGCTAGGGAGTAGGGTTGTTGGGCTAGGGAGTAGGGAGTAGGGTGTTAGGCTAGGAAGAATGTGTTGGGCGTAGGGTGTTGGGCTAGGGAGTAGGGCTAAGGAGTAAGTTTCTGGGCTGAGAGTAAGGTGTTGGACTTGGGTGTAGGGTGTTGGGCTAGAGAATAGGGTGTTGGGCGTAGGTAGTAGGGTGTTGGTCTCAAGAGTATTGTGTTGGGCTAGGGAATAGGGTGTAGGGAGAACTGTGTTGGGAGAAGGGTGTAGGGAGAACTGTGTTGGGCTAGGGAGTAGGGTGTTGGGCTAGGGAGTAGGGTTTTAGGTGTTGGGCTAGGGAGTAAGGTGTTGGGCTAGGGAGAAGAGAGTTTGGCTAGGGAGAAGGGAGTTGGGCTAGGAAGTAAGGTGTTGGGTGTTTGGCTAGGAAGTAAGGTGTTGGGCTAGGGAGTAGGGTGTTGGGCTAGGGAGAAGAGAGTTTGGCTAGGGAGAAGGGAGTTGGGCTAGGAAGTAAGGTGTTGAGCTTCGGAGAAGGGAGTTGGACTAGGGTGTAGGGTGTTGGGTGTTGGGTGTTGGGCTAGGGAGTAGGGTGTTGGGCTAGGGAGTAAGGTGTTTGGTGTTGGGCTAGGGAGTAGAGTCTTTGACAGAAAATCATTGTAGAGCTATCCCTTTCATGTTCAAGGGCTATACAAATCCAGTCTTAAAAAATAACTTCCCATCTTGGTGTGATCAGGAAACTTTCTCTATTTTTAGGGAACGCAGTATTTTCTTTACACATACAGGTAACTGCCAAAACAAAGGAAACACTTGAGTAAATGAGGGATACAAAGTGTATTGAAAGCAGGTGCTTCCCCACTGGTGTGGTTCCTGAGTTAATTAAGCAATTAACATCCCATCATGCTCACACGGAACCCAAACCGGCTGCGCCCGTGCGCCATCGTGCAGAAATGTATTTTGCCCCCTCACACCAAACGCGATCACAACACGCAGGTTAAAATATCAAAACAAACTCTGAACCAATGACATTAATTTGGGGACAGGTCGAAAAGCATTAAACATGTATGGCAATTTAGCTAGTTAGCTTGCACTTGCTAGCTAACGTTAATTTGTCCTATTTAGCTAGCTTGCTGTTGCTAGCTAATTTGTCCTGGGATATAAACATTGAGTTGTTATTTTACCTGAAATGCACAAGGACCTCTACTCCGACAATTAATCCACACATAAACGGCCAACCGAATCGTTTCTAGTCATCTCTCCTCCTTCCAGGCTTTTTCATCTTTGAACTTATATGGTGATCGCATCTAAACTTTCATTGTATTACCACGACAACCGGCAACAAAGTTCGTCTTTCAATCACCCACGTGGGTATAACCAATGAGGAGATGGGAGAGGCAGGACTTTCAGCGCGATCTGCGTCAGAAATAGGAATGACTTCTATTTTTGCCCTTGGCGTCGCAGACGCTCGTTGGCGCGCGCGGGCAGTGTGGGTGCAATAATTGAATAACATGGATTTCTAAATTTATTTTGCGACGCTCGCGCATGCGACGTGTCCGGTCTGGTCAGCATGTTAGGGTCATGTATAAAAATTCCCAGTTGCCCATTATTTTGGCTACCATGGCTAGAAGAAGAGATCTCAGTGACTTTGAAAGAGGAGTCTCAAAGGAGCATTGAGGGTTTAAAAGGGCAGTGCAGTCAAAATGTTTTATTTTAAAATGACATTTATACAATATGAGGTCGGAATCACACTGTGGAATTGTGAAAATGATGATAATGCGCTTTTTGTTAAATAAAAATGCCTTGAATTTCAGCCTGTTCAGGTTGCCTGGAGTTTTTGGCAATCTGATCTGACTATTCTACACATTTAGCCATAGGGTTGAGGCAAATGTTTGCAGTTTTTAATATGATAACTGATGATCTATGGGCTCCACCCTGATTGGTAATTTGACCATGCTTACTTCAAGTTTAGATAGCTGGCCGCTAGTTTGCCAGACAATCCTATCTGCCAATCAGGGCTGTATATGTAAATATATTAACATTTGTATAAACACACGATCAGACTGAGCATTTCAAATGGTAAAAAGGAGGCTCATGGAAATAAATGCTAAAAAAATATATTCAGAGTTATTTTCATGAAATTAGTGATTTATTCCATTAAATGTTTTTATTAAAAAGCCTGCATGGGGGCTTTAAAGGGTGTGTGTGTGTGTTTGTTTGTGCGTGTTTGTCTCAGTCACCAGATCTCAACCCAACTAAACACTCATGGGAGATTCTGGAGCGGTCCCTGAGAAAGCGTTTTCCACCACCATCAACAAAACACCACATTATAGAATTTATTGTGGAAGAATGGTGTCACATCCCTCCAATAGAGTTCCAGACACTTGTAGAATCTATGCCCAGGCGCATTTAAGCTGTTCTAGCTCCACACCCTATTAAGGCGCTTTATGTTGGTGTTTCCTTTATTTTGGCAGTTTACTGTATCTTTCCTTAAAATAGATAAAGGGAAAAACCAGATGGTGTTTTGGTGATTATGTAGCTATCGGGCGAGGGACTATTTCTTTATTTTTTTGGGCTTGTGATTTTCATCTAAAAACAAGGGTAATTGAAAAAGGGAGAGCATGAGGTACTAAGTGATACTGCACAGGGCACCGAGGGTAAATGCTGGGAGTGAACCAACTCACCCTCTCTGTCTGTCTGTCTCTCTCCCTCTGTCTGTCTGTCTGTCTGTCTGTCTGTCTGTCTGTCTGTCTGTCTGTCTGTCTGTCTGTCTGTCTGTCTGTCTGTCTGTCTGTCTGTCTGTCTGTCTGTCTGTCTGTCTGTCTGTCTGTCTGTCTGTCTGTCTGTCTCTCTCTCTCTCTCTCTCTCTCTCTCTCTCTCTCTCTCTCTCTGTCTTTCTCTCTCTGTCTCACAATCTCTCTGACTGGCTGTCTGTCTCTCCCTCCCTCTCTCTGCCTCTGTCTCTCTCTCTCTCTCTGTCTTTCTCTCTCTGTCTCACAATCTGACTGGCTGTCTGTTTCTCCCTCTCTTTCTCTCTCTCCCTCTGTCTGTCTCACAATCTGTCTGTCTGTCTGTCTGTCTGTCTGTCTGTCTGTCTGTCTGTCTGTCTGTCTGTCTGTCTGTCTGTCTGTCTGTCTGTCTGTCTGTCTGTCTGTCTGTCTGTCTGTCTGTCTGTCTGTCTGTCTCTTTCTCTCTCTCTCTGACTGGCTGTCTCTCTCCCTCTCTCTCTCTCTGTCTGTCTGTCTGTCTGTCTGTCTGTCTGTCTGGTTGGCTGGCTGGCTGGCTGGCTGGCTGGCTGTCTGGTTGGCTGTCTGGCTGGCTGGCAGTCTGTCTGTCTCTCTCCCTCTCTCCCTCTCTCTCTCTCTCTCTGTCTCTCTCCCCTCACGTAACCACACAGATGACCTCAATCACCTAATGCTCCACACACACACACACACACACACACACACACACACACACACACACACACACACACACACACACACACACACACACACACACACACACACACACACACACACACACACACACACACACACACACACACACACACACACACACACACACACAGAGAGGATCAAGCACTGAAGCCCAAAGCTCATTACCTCTTCTGCCAGGGCTTTGTTAAACCAGACGAGATGAGATCTGCAGACACCACTCATTTTGAAGGCACACCAGGGGTATTGGGCTTTGACCACGGCCAGGAGAATAATAGGCCTCTAGCTACCACAAACAGGGGAATACAGGAGGGGACTACAGATCACCTCAACAGTACGGTGGTATTACACACGACTCCAATAAAAGAGAAAAAAGGATTTAACCACACTTCTACAGATCATCAATAGAGCAAAAAGGGCTACACACTACCCCCTACACACTACCTCCCATTTCAAGATGGCGCCGAAAGCTCTGCTTCTAGCTCCTAAGAAACTTTGCAGTATTTTGTTTTTGTATGTTATATCTTACATTTTTAGCTCGATAATGTTTTTTGTGTTATTACATACAGCCGGAAAGAAATGTTGGATATCAGAGTGGCGGTAACTCGAACAGGAATACGACTTTACCGAATTGGGTCCACCGTACCCCCCAGGGCAATTGAACTTTCCCAGAGGCTGCTCCAAGATGCAGCCGGCGGGATAGAGGTATTCGGAGTGGACTTCTAGTCCGACTCAGGAGGCGTGCACACCACCCACCGCTTCTGAGTATATTACTCGCTAATGTTCAGTCTCTGGACAATAAAGTAGACGAGCTCAGGGCGAGGATCTCCTTCCAGAGAGACATCAGTGACTGTAACATACTCTGTTTTAAGGAATCATGGTTCTCTCCAGATATACTGTCCCCATCCATACAGTCGGCTGGGTTCGAAGTACATCGCATAGACAGGAATAAAGAACTTTCCGGGAAAGTTTCATGATTAACTACTCATGGTGTGATTGTGATAACGTACAGAAACTCAAGTCCTTTTGTTCACCCGACCTAAAATACCTCACAATCAAATGCCGACCGTATTACCTCCCAAGAGAATTCTCTTTGGTTATAGTCACAGCCGTGTATATTCCCCCTCAAGCTGATACCACAAAAGCCCTCATGGAGCTACACTGGACTTTGTACAAACTGGAAACCACATATCCTGAGGCTGCATTTATTTTAGCTGGGGATTTTAACAAAGCAAATTTGAGGAAAACGCTACCAAAGTTCTATCAACACATTGACTGTAGTATCCGCGCTGCTAAAATGCTTGATCACTGCTACTCCCCTCCCCGGGATGCCTACACGGCCCTCCCCCGCCCTCCCTTCGGCAAATCAGATCACGACCCAATTTTGCTCCTCCGTTCTTTTTTCTCCTCCCTTCCTACAGGCAGAAACTCAAACAGGAAGTACCTGTGCTAAGGTCTACTCAATGCTGGTCTGACCAATCGGAATCAATCCTTCATGATTGTTTTGATCACGCGGACTGGGATATGTTCCAGGTAGCCTGTGAAAATAACATTGAGAATAACAATGTATACATGGACACGGTGACTGAGTTTATAAGGAAGTGTATAGGCGATGTTGTTCCCACTGTGACTATTAAAACCTACCCAAACCAGAAACCGTGGATAGACGGCAGCATTTGAGCAAAACTGAAAGCGCGAACAACCGCATTTAACCATGGCAAGGTGACTGGAAATATGGTTGAATACAAACAGTGTAGTTATTCCCTCCGTAAGGCAATCAAACAGGCAAAACGTCAGTACAGAGACAAAGTGGAGTCGCAATTCAACGGCTCAGACACAAGACGTATGTGGCAGGGTCTACAGACAATGACGGATTACAAAGGGAAAACCAGCCGGTAAGTAACATTTGCTAAATATGTGTATGTGACCAATACAATTTGATTTGATTTGATTTATACACTACCCCCAATACACTACGCACAATACAAGACAAAGAAGTTTAAACACTTCCAGCAGAGAGGGCTACACACTACCCCCAATACAATACCCCTAATACACTACCCCCAATACACTACCCCCAATATAAGACAATGAAGTTTAAACACTTCTAAAGAGCAGAGAGGGGATTGTAAAAACGGATACGGCAATAACACATACTACTCAATACAAAACAATACAAGGCAAGGTGGTTTAAGCACACTTGTACAGATCAGAGATGGGGTACATACTAACCCAATACAAGACAATTAGATTTACACAGACATCCAAAGAGCAGAAAGGGTTACACACGACTCCAATACAAGACAGGAAGGTTTAATCACGCTTCAACAGTAGACTACAAAGGGGTTTACACTACCCCAAGACAGGACAGGGCGGTGTAAACACACTACTATAGAGCTGAGTATCCTGACAGCACTACAAGCCCAGTGTGACTGGACATTCTCACTCAGCCTCACCACTGCTTTTAACAGCAGGCCAGGAAACGGTTTAGATCTTTGCTTAAAAGTCTGGCGGAAAAGGTTTATGCACTCTCAAGAATGTCCACATTTGGTTTCCTCAGAGATGAGAGGGAGAGGTAGAGACAGAGAGGTAGAGAGAGGTAGAGACAGAGAGGTAGAGAGAGGTAGAGACAGAGAGGTAGAGAGAGGTAGAGACAGAGAGGTAGGGAGAGGTAGAGACAGAGAGGTAGAGAGAGGTAGAGACAGAGAGGTAGAGAGAGGTAGAGACAGAGAGGTAGAGAGAGGTAGAGACAGAGAGGTAGAGAGAGGTAGAGACAGAGAGGTAGAGAGAGGTAGAGACAGAGAGGTAGAGAGAGGTAGAGACAGAGAGGTAGAGAGAGGTAGAGACAGAGAGGTAGAGAGAGGTAGAGACAGAGAGGTAGAGAGAGGTAGAGACAGAGGTAGAGAGAGGTAGAGAGAGGTAGAGAGAGGTAGACAGAGAGGTAGAGAGAGGTAGAGACAGAGAGGTAGAGAGAGGTAGAGAGAGGTAGAGAGAGGTAGAGAGAGGTAGAGACAGAGAGGTAGAGACAGAGAGGTAGAGACAGAGAGGTAGAGAGAGGTAGAGACAGAGAGGTAGAGACAGAGAGGTAGAGACAGAGAGGTAGAGACAGAGAGGTAGAGAGAGGTAGAGACAGAGAGGTAGAGACAGAGAGGTAGAGACAGAGAGGTAGAGACAGAGGTATGTGTAATGTTTACTGTTAATTTGTATTGTTTATTTCACTTTTGTATAATATCTACCTCACTTGCTTTGGCAATGTTAACACATGTTTCCCATGCCAATAAAGCCCCTTGAATTGAATTGAATTGAATTGACAGAGAGGTAGAGACAGAGAGGTAGAGAGAGGTAGAGACCGAGAAACAAGTTGCTAAACATTTCTGCTAGGTCTCAGAACAGTAGGTTAGGGTTTACGTTTCTAAATCTGAAAATGTACAGGGATGACGTGAGGAAGAGAAACTGATTTCAAAAGAGAAAGAAGAGGGATAGACAGAGAAAAGAGAGAGATGTCACAGAGAAAAGAGAGAGATGTCACAGAGAAAAGAGAGAGATGTCACAGAGAAAAGAGAGAGATGTGTGTTGTGTCTAAATTTCAGTTCATTACATCATGTGAACAGACATCGGCCTAAACCCTGGTTGGGGGATACCTCCCCTGCAGCACCCCCGAGTGGGGTCTCACCTCCCCTGCGGTGCCCCTGAGTGGGGGCTCACCTCCTCTTGCTGTAATAGTTTCAGCCCACTCCCAGGCGGAAGGTTGGGACAGGATTAGAATGGGATTATGAACAAGGACAGACCCAAGACTAACATAAGGTTTTAAGGCCAGTTTTGGCAGTGAGACACACCTACAGTATGTTACATAACAAACAATACAAGTATAAACACCATGGGACCACTCAGCCGTCATACTGCTCAGGAAGGAGACGCCTTCTGTCTCCTAGAGATGAACGTACTTTGGTGCAAAAAGTGCAAATCAATCCCAGAACAACAGCAAAGGACCTTGTGAAGATGCTGGAGGAAATAGGTACAAAAGTATTTTGGAGAAATGTCCTCTGGTCTGATGAAACAAAGTTGGAACTGGTTGGCTATAATGACCATAGTTATGTTTGGAAGAAAAAGGGGGATGCTTGCAAGCCGAAGAACACCATGCCAATCGTGAAGCACGGGGGTGGCATCATCATGTTGTGGGGGTGCTTTACTGCAGGAGGGACTGGTGAACTTCACAAAATAGATGGCATCATGAGGAAGAAAAATTATGTGGATATATTGAAGCAGCATCTCATTACATCAGTCAGAAAGTTAAAGCTTGGTCGCAAATGGGTCTTCCAAATGGACAATGACCCCAAGCATACTTCCAAAGTTGTGTCAAAATGCCTTAAGGACAACAAAGTCAAGGTATTGGAGTGGCCATCACAATCCTATAGAAAATTTGTGGGCAGAACTGAAAAAGCGTATTTGCATCAACCCAGTAGCAATCCAATTGTATTCGAAATTACCACTGTAGCTGGCCTTTACCAAAGTCTTCAGGCGGTAACCCTTCCTTCCTGCTAGAGTCGTGTCAATGTCAAGGCACAACATAAAAAGGTTCAAAACCTTTTGCAACATGCCTCCCGAGTGGTGCAGTGGTTTAAGGCACTGCATCACAGTGCTAGCTATGCCACTAGAGATTCAGGGTTCAAGTCCAGGCTCTGTCGCAGCCGGCCGTGACCGGGAGACCATGGGGTGACACACAATTAGCCCAGCGTCGTCCGGGTTAGGGGGAGGGTTTGGCTGGCAGGGATGTCCTTGTCCCATTGTGCACTAACGACTCCTGTGGTGGGCCAGGTGTAGTGCACGCTGACACAGTTGCCAGGTGTATGGTGTTTCCTCTGACACATTGGTGCAGCTGGCTTCTGGGTTAAGTGGGCATTGTGTCAAGAAACTGTGCGATTTGGTTGGGTTGTGTTTTGGAGTACGCACGGCTCTCGACCTTCGCCTCTCCAGGGTCCATACGAGAGTTGCAGTGATGAGACAAGACTGTAACTACCAATTGGATACCGTGAAATTGAGGAGAAAAAGGGGTAGGAAAATAAATAAATTAAACCTTTTGGAACAGATAACAAAAATGAAAATTTCTCATTGGTCAAGTTCAGGTAGTTCTCTTCCTGTTTCATTCCACTTTATTCCATTTAGTGCCTAATAAACATGACCCAGAGTGGAGGGTTTGTGATTGGACTAGAAACGCCAGTTTGATTACTGTTATTAAGGATTCAAATCAGAGACCTGTAATTAGCCAACATGGCTTCCTTTATGTGCTGATTAGCACGAGAGAGGTCTGCATTAAGTACAAATGGGGTGAAAAGGCCACTCAGGTTCTATGTCCCAAATAGCACCCTATTCCCTATATAGTGCCTATGGGCCCTTGTCAAAAGTAATGCACTATGTAGGTAATAGAGTGCCATTTTTTTATGGACTCAGTGATGAGGCACAAAAATGAGCGATGTCATTAAGGTATACAGATGTACAATCCTAATTTGAGCCAGTTTGCATTTTTCATTAGGGCAATTCTCAGCAACAAGAGAGTGATCAAATTAAGATCCTACATCTGTATTATTCTAGTGATTTCCACATTGCAGCTTTCGACTGCAATAAAATAATTTAGGAGGTAGAGAATAAAGAGGTGTGACTTGTGGAGTCGTGAGTCATTTGCAGTCCAAATCCATTGCCAACTATAATAACCTAGGTGCCTACAGAGCAAAAGAGGGATTATTGGATGGTTATGTTATGTTCAATGTTATGGATACTGCTGATCCTCGAAACTTGAAATATTCTACAAGATACACGTATATATTCTTAGAAACAGGTCTGCAACCTTTTTTAAACCTCTCGCGACCCCAATTTGGGTCCTAAACCATGACTTCAGGATTGCTGCCTCTGACTAATGCATCATCAGCACTTGAGTACAAGACTGGTATTATTAGTAAGTGTCTGGGGCTCCCTTTTCCAGTCTATTACAGGAAAACCGACATTAAGGCACATACTTGAGAATCACTGCCTCAGACTTAAATGACAGCCTATTTCCTATAGTGCTCTGTGGGCCCTGGTGAAAATAATGCCTCATATATTTATATCACAGTAACTATGATGGTCATATATTTATATCACAATAACCATGATGGTCATATATTTATATAACAGTAACTATGATGGTCATATATTTATATAACAGTAACTATGATGGTCATATATTTATATAACAGTAACTATGATGGTCATATATTTACATCACAGTAACTATGATGGTCATATATTTATATAACAGTAACTATGATGGTCATATATTTATATCACAGTAACTATGATGGTCATATATTTAAATCACAGTAACTATGATGGTCATATATTTACATCACAGTAACTATGATGGTCATATATTTAAATCACAGTACAGTGTGATATAAGGCCTAGCTGCCACAAGGCTGCCTGGTGGTCCCAAAACAATAGAAGAGGGAGGGATGATAGACAGTGAGGTTCTATTGCTGTAGTGTAATGGAGAGGTAGGGTACTTTACAGTAAAACAGGTAATACGTCTCCTTTCCCCAGTTTCACTGACAGTAACCTATGTGCACCTGTTGTATTTGGCGCATGTGACAAATCAAATTTGATTTGATTTGATATGCCATACAAGGTTCTGCCACAGGGCTGGTGGTCCCCATGCAGCAGAAGGGGGGTGGGGAATGGGAAGTGGGGTTGGAGTGGAAGCAAACCCCGAGCCCTAATGAGGCCAGGATGACTGTGGGCAGGACTGGTAGCTCTGTGATGTCTCTGTGATGTCTCCCATCGTACAAATCCACACATGCGCACACACACACACACATGGACACAAATGCATGCATGCATGCGCGCACACACATATGAATGCATTCGCACACAAGCACGCACACAAACACACACATACACACTCATCTGTGTTGTTGAGGCTCCTTTGAATTCTCCATATCAGAACACAGTAGATATAGCCTGGATAAAAGCTGACTGGAACACAGTAGATATAGCCTGGTTAAAAGCTGACTGGAACACAGTAGATATAGCCTGGATAAAAGCTGACTGGAACACAGTAGATATAGCCCGGTAAAAGCTGACTGGAACACAGTAGATATAGCCTGGATAAAAGCTGACTGGAACACAGTAGATATAGCCTGATAAAAGCTGACTGGAACACAGTAGATATAGCCTGGTAAAAGCTGACTGGAACACAGTAGATATAGCCTGGATAAAAGCTGACTGGAACACAGTAGATATAGCCTGGTAAAAGCTGACTGGAACACAGTAGATATAGCCTGGATAAAAGCTGACTGGAACACAGTAGATATAGCCTGGATAAAAGCTGACTGGAACACAGTAGATATAGCCTGGTTAAAAGCTGACTGGAACACAGTAGATATAGCCTGGATAAAAGCTGACTGGAACACAGTAGATATAGCCTGGTAAAAGCTGACTGGAACACAGTAGATATAGCCTGGATAAAAGCTGACTGGAACACAGTAGATATAGCCTGGTTAAAAGCTGACTGGAACACAGTAGATATAGCCTGGATAAAAGCTGACTGGAACACAGTAGATATAGCCTGGTAAAAGCTGACTGGAACACAGTAGATATAGCCTGGTTAAAAGCTGACTGGAACACAGTAGATATAGCCTGGTTAAAAGCTGACTGGAACACAGTAGACATAGCCTGGATAAAAGCTGACTGGAACACAGTAGATATAGCCTGGTTAAAAGCTGACTGGAACACAGTAGATATAGCCTGGATAAAAGCTGACTGGAACACAGTAGATATAGCCTGGATAAAAGCTGACTAGAACACAGTAGATATAGCCTGGATAAAAGCTGACTGGAACACAGTAGATATAGCCTGGTTAAAAGCTGACTGGAACACAGTAGATATAGCCTGGTTAAAAGCTGACTGGAACACAGTAGACATAGCCTGGATAAAAGCTGACTGGAACACAGTAGATATAGCCTGGTTAAAAGCTGACTGGAACACAGTAGATATAGCCTGGATAAAAGCTGACTGGAACACAGTAGATATAGCCTGGTTAAAGCTGACTGGAACACAGTAGATATAGCCTGGTACAAGCTGACTGGAACACAGTAGATATAGCCTGGTAAAAGCTGACTGGAACACAGTCGATATAGCTTGGTAAAAGCTGACTGGAACACAGTAGATATAGCCTGGTAAAAGCTGACTGGAACACAGTAGATATAGCCTGGTAAAAGCTGACTGGAACACAGTAGATATAGCCTGGTAAAAGCTGACTGGAACACAGTTGACATAGCCTGGATAAAAGCTGACTGGAACACAGTAGATATAGCCTGGTAAAAGCTGACTGGAACACAGTAGATATAGCCTGGTACAAGCTGACTGGAACACAGTAGATATAGCCTGGTAAAAGCTGACTGGAACACAGTAGATATAGCCTGGTAAAAGCTGACTGGAACACAGTAGATACAGCCTGGTAAAAGCTGACTGGAACACAGCATATATAGCCTGGTTAAAAGCTGACTGGAACACAGTAGATATAGCCTGGTAAAAGCTGACTGGAACACAGTAGATATAGCCTGGTTAAAAGCTGACTGGAACACAGTAGATATAGCCTGGTTAAAAGCTGACTGGAACACAGTAGATATAGCCTGGTACAAGCTGACTGGAACACAGTAGATATAGCCTGGTAAAAGCTGACTGGAACACAGTAGATATAGCCTGGTTAAAAGCTGACTGGAACACAGTTGATATAGCCTGGTAAAAGCTGACTGGAACACAGTAGATATAGCCTGGTAAAAGCTGACTGGAACACAGTAGATATAGCCTGGTAAAAGCTGACTGGAACACAGTAGATATAGCCTGGTTAAAAGCTGACTGGAACACAGTAGATATAGCCTGGTTAAAAGCTGACTGGAACACAGTAGATATAGCCTGGTTAAAAGCTGACTGGAACAGAGTAGATATAGCCTGGTAAAAGCTGACTGGAACACAGTAGATATAGCCTGGTTAAAAGCTGACTGGAACACAGTCGATATAGCCTGGTAAAAGCTGACTGGAACACAGTAGATATAGCCTGGTAAAAGCTGACTGGAACACAGTAGATATAGCCTGTAAAAGCTGACTGGAACACAGTAGATATAGCCTGGTTAAAGCTGCCTGGAACACAGTAGATATAGCCTGGTTAAAGTATCCTGAATGCAGCACTCATTGAATGCAGCACTCATTTAACTAGGCTAGAGAGGATGGATGTCGGAACTTTTCAGTGGGCTCATCACCCTATGATGATGTCACATCACCATCAAAGCAGAAGAGAACTTAACAGCATTATAGTGCATCACCATCAGCAAATACAGCCAGGGGGACTAAATGATGTGATGTCACATCACCCTCCATTATGTCAGTACAGCTAGGGGGACTAAATTATGTGATGTCACATCACCCTACATTATGTTAGTACAGCCAGGGGGACTAAATGATGTGATGTCACATCACCCTCCATACTGTTAGTACAGCCAAGGGGACTTAATGATGTGATGTCACATCACCCTCCATACTGTTAGTACAGCCAGGGGGACTTAATGACGTGATGTCACATCACCCTCCATACTGTTAGTACAGCCAGGGGGACTAAATGATGTGATGTCACATCACCCTCCATACTGTTAGTACAGCCAAGGGGACTTAATGATGTGATGTCACATCACCCTCCATACTGTTAGTACAGCCAGGGGGACTTAATGATGTGATGTCACATCACCCTCCATACTGTTAGTACAGCCAGGGGGACTTAATGATGTGATGTCACATCACCCTCCATACTGTTAGTACAGACAGGGGGACTTAATGATGTGATGTCACGTCACCCTACATACTGTTAGTACAACCAGGGGGACTTAATGATGTGATGTCACATCACCCTCCATACTGTTAGTACAGCCAGGGGGACTAAATTATGTGATGTCACATCACCCTCCATACTGTTAGTACAGCCAGGGGGACTTAATGATGTGATGTCACATCACCCTCCATACTGTTAGTACATCCAGGGGGACTAAATGATGTGATGTCACATCACCCTCCATACTGTTAGTACAGCCAGGGGGACTTAATGATGTGATGTCACATCACCCTCCATACTGTTAGTACAGCCAGGGGGACTTAATGATGTGATGTCACATCACCCTCCATACTGTTAGTACATCCAGGGGGACTAAATGATGTGATGTCACATCACCCTCCATACTGTTAGTACAGCAGGGGGACTTAATGATGTGATGTCACATCACCCTCCATACTGTTAGTACAGCCAAGGGGACTTAATGATGTGATGTCACATCACCCTCCATACTGTTAGTACAGCCAGGGGGACTTAATGATGTGATGTCACATCACCCTCCATACTGTTAGTACAGCCAGGGGGACTAAATTATGTGATGTCACATCACCCTACATACTGTTAGTACAACCAGGGGGACTTAATGATGTGATGTCACATCACCCTCCATACTGTTAGTACAGCCAGGGGGACTTAATGATGTGATGTCACATCACCCTCCATACTGTTAGTACAGCCAGGGGGACTAAATTATGTGATGTCACATCACCCTACATACTGTTAGTACAACCAGGCGGACTTAATAATGTGATGTCACATCACCCTCCATACTGTTAGTACAGCCAAGGGGACTTAATGATGTGATGTCACATCACCCTCCATACTGTTAGTACAGCCAGGGGGACTTAATGATGTGATGTCACATCACCCTCCATACTGTTAGTACAGCCAGGGGGACTTAATGATGTGATGTCACATCACCCTCCATACTGTTAGTACATCCAGGGGGACTAAATGATGTGATGTCACATCACCCTCCATACTGTTAGTACAGCCAGGGGGACTTAATGATGTGATGTCACATCACCCTCCATACTGTTAGTACAGCCAGGGGGACTTAATGATGTTATGTCACATCACCCTCCATACTGTTAGTACATCCAGGGGGACTAAATGATGTGATGTCACATCACCCTCCATACTGTTAGTACAGCCAGTGGGACTAAATGATGTGATGTCACATCACCCTCCATACTGTTAGTACAGCCAGTGGGACTAAATGATGTGATGTCACATCACCCTCCATACTGTTAGTACAGCCAGTGGGACTAAATGATGTGATGTCACATCACCCTCCATACTGTTAGTACATCCAGTGGGACTAAATGATGTGATGTCACATCACCCTCCATACTGTTAGTACAGCCAGTGGGACTAAATGATGTGATGTCACATCACCCTCCATACTGTTAGTACAGCCAGGGGGACTAAATGATGTGATGTCACATCACCCTCCATACTGTTAGTACATCCAGGGGGACTAAATGATGTGATGTCACATCACCCTCCATACTGTTAGTACAGCCAGTGGGACTAAATGATGTGATGTCACATCACCCTCCATACTGTTAGTACAGCCAGGGGGACTAAATGATGTGATGTCACATCACCCTCCATACTGTTAGTACAGCCAGGGGGACTAAATGATGTGATGTCACATCACCCTCCATACTGTTAGTACAGCCAGTGGGACTTAATGATGTGATGTCACATCACCCTCCATACTGTTAGTACAGCCAGGGGGACTAAATTATGTGATGTCACATCACCCTCCATACTGTTAGTACAGCCAGGGGGACTAAATGATGTGATGTCACATCACCCTCCATACTGTTAGTACAGCCAGTGGGACTTAATGATGTGATGTCACATCACCCTCCATACTGTTAGTACAGCCAGGGGGACTAAATTATGTGATGTCACATCACCCTCCATACTGTTAGTACAGCCAGGGGGACTTAATGATGTGATGTCACATCACCCTCCATACTGTTAGTACATCCAGGGGGACTAAATGATGTGATGTCACATCACCCTCCATACTGTTAGTACATCCAGGGGGACTAAATGATGTGATGTCACATCACCCTCCATACTGTTAGTACAGCCAGGGGGACTAAATGATACACAGAACCATCAGTATCTGTAATTGAAACTAATGAGGCGATAACAATAAGGTATTTCACAAGACGAGGATAGTAGTACAGTGAAAACGGAGACTAAATGTGCATCCCAAATGGCACCCTATTCCCTACATAGTGCACAATGGCCAAAAGTAGCACATTATACAGGGAATATGGTGCCATTTGGGATGTACCCTAAAAAAGCCATTCACATTTCAGGGCCTAAATCTGGAACAGTAGTGAAACGGTGTGTGTGTTGGATAAATCACTTCAAACCCACTCAGCACCAATAAAACACATGTATGATTTAAAGCTATTGATCTCGTGTTAATTAAATGCATTGTAGTTCCCCACCTGGACTGGATGGTTGTCATGTAAGCCTGTATTCCCCTGGAAGCTGTAGGTAAGACTGGATATGTCATATACAAATGGTAAGCTAGCTCAAGATTCGACTTGATACTGTGTTGCATTGCGTCTGTGCAACAATAACAGTGGATATAAAACTCATTACTTTTCTACCGTTTTTACATTACTGCAAGCTGACTTTTGCCCAGTAGGCATACGAGGCAGATCATAGACTAGTATATGGGTAAAGCAATGGAACTGTTCTCTCTGAGCTACAGGTCTAAAGCATTCTGCTTTTCTCTTTTGTTATTTTCCCCCCTCTCTCCTTCTCCGTTATGGTCCCACTGTGTTACTCCAGAGGCTTATTTGGACAGTCTGGGTTCCTTGCGTCACAGTTGATAGGAGAGTGGGAGTAGGGGAGTAAAATGGAAAGAGAGTGCGAGAAGGGAGGGAGAGAGAGAAGGGAAGATAGGGGGAGGGAGAGAGAGAGAATGGAAGCGAGAGAGAAGGGAAGAGAGGGGGAGGGAGAGAGAGAAAAAAATAGAGGGGGGTGGAGAGAGAGAGAAGGGAAGAGAGGGGGAGGGAGAGAGAGAGAAGGAAAGAGAGGGGGAGAGAGAGAGGGGTAGAGAGGGGGAGGGAGAGAGAGAGAAGGGAAGAGAGGGGGAGGGAGAAAGAGATAAGGGAAGAGAGGTGGGAGAGAGAGAAGGGAAGAGAGGTGGAGGTCGAGAGAGAAGGGAAGAGGGGGGGTAGAAAAAAGGAGGGAGAGAAGGCTAGAGAGAAGGAGGGAGAGAAAAAGGGGGAGAGAGAAAGGGGTAGAGAGAGAGAATGGAAGAGGGGGAGGGAGAGAGAGATTGGTAGAGAGAAGGTGGGAGAGAGAGAGAGAGAAGGGAAGCAAGGGGGAGGTAGAGAGAGAGAAGGGAAGATAGGGGGGAGAGAGAGAGGAGGAGAGAGGGGGAGGGAGGGAGAGAGAGAGAAGGGAAGAGAGGGGGAGGGAGAAAGAGAGAAGGGAAGAGAGGTGGAGGTCGAGAGAGAGAAGGGAAGAGGGGGGTAGAAAAAAGGAGGGAGAGAGGGCTAGAGAGAAGGAGGGAGAGAGAAAGGGGTAGAGAGGAGGGAGAGAGAAAGGGGTAGAGAGAGAGAATGGAAGAGGGGGAGGGAGAGAGAGAGTGGTAGAGAGAAGGCGGGAGAAAGAGCGAGAAGGGAAGAGGGGCAGGGGGTGGGAGAGTGAGAAATAGAGATTGACAGAGAGAGGAAAGGAAGAGAGAGAGACAGAAAGAAAGAAAGAGAGACAAAGAGAGAGAAGGAGGAGTGTGGGGTGGTTTGGAGAGGGTCTTGGTCTCTGTCTCTTCATCATTACCAGACAAGACAGACTGATTGTTTCCTGTTAAATTGCCCTTCATGTTGCTATTATAGACACGTTCAAGCACCTGCCGCTTGGCGTCATGACAACATCCCACTTAGACCGGTCCAGACGTCAACAAGTACCATTGGTGCGTCCCCCGAGGGTTATGATTGGCAGGCAGGAGGCACAGGAGAGCTGAGAAATGTCTCCTCATGCCTTGTGACGAATGATTACACTTATTTTTCATCTGTCCAATCTGGCTCATTGGAACTGAACGCGACATGATAGAAACTCAAAAGCCCAGTGCAATCAAAATTGTGATTTTCCTGTGTTTTATATATATTTCCACACTATGAGGTTGGAATAATATTGTGAAATTGTGAAAATGATGGTAATGCCCTTTTCGTGTTGAGCTGTTTGAAAAGATCGCCTGAAATGTCAGCCTGTTTTGGTGGGATGGAGTTTTGGCCTGCCTGGTGACATCAACAGGTGGTAAATTAGTTAATAGACCAATAAGAGTCTCTGCCAATAAGAGCTAGTTTTCAGTTTCTCTCTCTCCACTCAGACCACCCACAGACAGTCTTAGCCAAATTCTTGCTTGAGAAATTACTCTTTGCTAAGAAACATTTTTGTTTAATTAAAAAATATATATATAATTTAAAACAATCACAGTAAAGTTCAATGATATTGAGATAAAAAAATGTCTGCATTGGACTGTAAAGAAATAATGAGAGCAAGGATGTGAGATTAACGTTAACCTTTAACCTTTACACATGCCCCCCCTTCCCATTAAAGCAAGACCCTTGTGTGAAAAGGAAAAAGCATATACAGTAATTGCCATAGGATGGTGTCACTGAAGCACAGAGATAGAGACAGAGAGATGAATGGAGAGAGAGAGTGAGAGAGAGAGACAGAGAGACAGAGAGACAGAGAGAGAGAGAGACAGAGAGACAGAGAGACAGAGAGAGAGAGAGAGAGAGAGAGACAGAGAGACAGATAGACAGAGAGAGAGAGAGAGAGAGAGAGATAGAGAGAGAGAGAGACAGAGAGAAAGAGAGACACAGAGAGAGAGAGAGCCAAAGAAACAGAGCGAGAGTGAGAGACAGAGTGACCACAATAATACTTTTACACTGCCTCCATACAGTGGGTAAATGCAAGCATTTCCCGGGACTGTGCCATAAAACCTGGTGTGCCATCTACCTGGCCCACCACTTCACCCTGGACTTGAACAGCCTTTACGATCAGGTCCACCTCTACAAGGCAGCAGTCCCAATTTTTGCCAGGACCCTGAAGGACGTCAACCTCAACTGGAGACCCAGCACCTCACACAGGAGCAACAGAGCAACGGACACCCTGCCGTGACCAGCAAGACACCTTCCCAGACCTGCAAGACCCCCTCCCGAAGGACCTGCACCGAGAGAACACACGCCAAGAGGACCTACACCCAGACCACAGCATCACCTGCCATATCCCCACCCCAACCAACGAGACCCCATCAAACAAACCCTGGCCACACCCTATATAAGCCCCCCCAGATCAGACCTATGCCCCCCCCCATGCCTCCCGCACATATGCCCAGGCCGTAAGCAGAGCAACAGTCCCAACCCCCACTAATACACCCGTCCAAGACCCATCCTGCGACCAAAGAAGTATCAGATGCTCAACATGATCTGCTCATACCAACTGTAATGGTCTGTGTCTAAACCCCTTGAAAACAACACTAGACACTATAGAACACAAAGCTTTTACTATCTCATCCTGGAATATACAAGGTCTGAGGTCATCTGCCTTTGGCTTAAACATCTGGAACCCAGACTTCATCAAAGAAATTGGAAATACAGACATGTCATCCTACAAGAAACATGGTACAGAGGAGAAGGACCCACTGGTTGCCCTCTAGCTTACAGAGAGCTGGTAGTCCCATCTACCAAACTACCAGGTGTGAGATGGGGAAGAGACTCAGGGGGTAGGCTAATTTGATATAGAGCAGACCTAAACCTCTATTAAATGAGTCAAAACAGGAACATTTTACATCTGGCTAGAAATTCATGAGTAAATTATCTCAACAGAGAAAATGTTTATCATGTGTGCTACCTATATCCCCCAAAAGAATCCCCATGCTTTAACGATGACAGCTTCTCCATCCAACCATTTCCAGGCTCAGGGACATGTACTAGTCTGTGGCTACCTAAATTCCAGAACTGGACAAGAATCTGACACTCTCAGCAACACAGGGACAAACACCTACCTGGAGGTGACAGCATTTCCTCCCAAATATGCCCCCCTAGACACAACTATGACAAAACAACAAAAACGGGTCACAACTCCAGCAGCTCTATCACCCGCTGGGTATGTACATAGTCAATGGTAGGCATCGAGAGACTCTTACGCTATGTACATCTACAGCTCATCCCTTGGCAGTAGTACTGTAGATTACTTTAGCACTGACCTCAACCCAGAGTCTCTCAGAGCGTTCACAGTCAGCCCACTGACACCCCTATCAGATCACCGGTCACAGCAAAGTCACAGTCTACTTGAACAGAGCTATACTCAATCATGAGGCATCAAAGCCAAAGGAACTGCATAATAATAAGACATTCTATAGACGGAAGGAAAGTATTGTAGAAGCCTACCAAAAAACAATTAGGCAACAACAAATTCAATCTCTTCTAGACAACTTCCTGGACAAATCGTTTCACTGTAATAGTGAAGGTGTAAACTTGACAGTAGAAAACCTAAACAGTATATTTGACCTCTCAGCTTCCCTATCAAATCGAAAAAGTTCAAGCAGACAACATTAGAAAATTAACAAAGATGACAAATAGTTTGATGAAGCATGCAAAAACCTAAGAAAACATTTTAGAAACCTATCCAACCAAAAACAGAGACCCAGAAAACCTGAGTCTACGCCTTCACTATGGTGAATCACAAAACAGTACAGAAATACGCTATGGAAAAAATAATGGAATCTAACCAATTCTGGGAAAATTGGAACACACTAAACAAACAACAACATGAAGAGTTACCTATCAAAAACAGAGATGTATGGATAAACTACTTCTCCAATCTTTTTGGCTCTATAGCAAAGAACAAAGAGTAAAAACATATACATGATCAAATACAAATCTTAGAATCAACTATTAAAGACTACCAGAACCCACTGAATTCTCCAATTACATTGAATGAACAACAGGACAAAATACAAACCCTCCAACCCAAAAATGCTTGTGGGGTTGATGGTATCCTAAATGAAATGATAAAATATACAGACCACAAATTCCAATTAGCTATACTTAAACTTTTTAACATCATCCTCAGCTCTGGCATCTTCCCCAATATTTGGAACCAAGGATCACCCCAATCCACAAAAGTGGAGACAAATTTGACCCCAATAACTACATGGGACTGTAACTCTCAAACCACTCTGCTTCAGGTCCTCATTCTAGTGTCTTCTCTAACATGTCTGCCACCAGGACTTAAACGAGCATCTGAAGCACTTACACAAGATTTTTGTTCAGAATTTTGAAGATTAAAGAACAAGAACACTGGGTAGAAGACTGTAGATGTTTTCATTTTTTGTTATTACAAAAGCCGAACATTGCAGGGTGGGGGCTGTCCGCGACTGTTGTTGTAACATTGTGCAGTGTCACTGTGACTGTGTTGCAGTGTGTTGCAGTAGTTTGCATACCGTGCTGGATGTTGCACTTTGCTGGCTTGGACTGTGGTGGAATCTGCACTATGCTGTCTGTGCTGGGTAGCTGGTGACATGTTGATGGGGAGAGAGTGGACATAGCCAGGTAGACATCTGTTGCACGGCTGTGCCAGCTCCCATCCCTCTCCAATCTCCCCGGGAAACACTTTTTTCCAGTCAATTAATGCCTAAAGCAAGACTCCGGCCCCTCCCTGGAGTCTGGCATCTCTTTCTTTCCTCCCTCCCTTCTTTTCCACCTCTCTCCCTGGATCCACCTGTTCCCTCCTCTCTCACTCAGCTCTTTTCAACCTAGCTTTCTCTCTTTTACCTCTGTTCCCCTCTCTCTCGCTCTCCCTCTCTGTGTGTGTGTGTGTTTCTCTCTCTCTCTCCCCTTCTCCCTGTCGCTCTCTATCTCTCTCTCTTTATCTCTCTCTCTCTCTCTGTCTCTATAAAAATGCTCACTCTGTCTTTCTGTCTCTCTCTCTCTGTCTCTCTGTTTCTCTCTGCTTCTCTCTGCTTCTCTCTGCTTCTCTCTGTGTGTCTCTCCCTCTCCTTCTGTCTGTCTCTCTCTCTGTCTCTCTCTCTCTTTGTCTCTCTCTCTCTCTGTCTCTCAATTCAATTCAAAGGGCTTTCTTGGCATGGGAAACATAGGTTTACATTGCCAAAGCAAGTGAAATAGATAATAAACAAAAGTGAAATAAACAATAAAAAATAAACAATAAACATTACACTCACAAAAGTTCCCAAGGCTATATACAGTGTTGTAACGATGTGCAAATAGTTAAAGTACAAAAGGGAAAATAAATAAACATAAATATGGGTTGTATTCACAAAGTTGTTTGTTCTTCAAGGGTTGCCCTTTTCTTGTGGCAACAGGTTACAAATCTTGCTCCTGTGATTGCACACTGTGGTATTTCACACAATAGATATGGGAGTTAATCAAAATTGGATTCGATTTTCGAATTCTTTGTTAGTCTGTGTAATCTGAGGGAAACATGTGTCTCTAATATGGTCATACATTTGGCAGGAGGTTCGGAAGTGCAGCTCAGTTTCCACCTCATTTTGTGGGCAATGTGCACATATTCTGTCTTCTCTTGAGAGCCGGGTCTGACTATGGTGGCCTTTCTCAATAGCAAGGCTATGCTCACTGAGTCTTTACATAGTCAAAGATTTCCTTAATTTTGAGTCAGTCACAGTGGTCAAGTGTTCTGCCACTATGTAGTCTCTGTTTTGGGCCAAATAGCATTCTAACTTGTTCTGTTTTATTGTTAGTTCTTCCCAATGTCAAGTAATTCTAATTTTGTTTTCTCATGATTTGGTTGGGTCTAATTGTGTTGCTGTCCTGGGGCTCTGTGGGGTCTGTTTGTGAATGGCTTTGTCATGGAATGTTCAGGAATTGCTTCTTTTAGGTGGTTGTAAAAATTGAACTGCTCTTTTCTGGATTTTGATAATTATCAGGTATCGGCCTAAGTTTGCTCTGCATACATTATTTGGTGTTTTACGTTGTACACTGAGAATATTTTAGTAGTCTCAATTTGGTTTTTGTCCCATTTTGTGAATTCTTGGTTGGTGAGCGGACCCCAGACCTCACAACCAGAAAGGGCAATGGGTTCTATAACTGGTTCAAGTATTTTCAGCCAGATCCTAATTGGTATGTCAAATTTTATGTTCCTTTTGATGGCATAGAATGCCCTTCTTGCCTTGTCTCTCAGATCGTTCACAGCTTTGTGGAAGTTACCTGTGGCGCTGATGTTTAGGCCGAGGTATGTATAGTTTTTTGTGTGCTCTAGGGCGATGGTGTCTAGACGGAATTTGTATTTGTGGTCCTGGCAACTGGACCTTTTTCTGGTCTTTTATTGGAACACCATTGTTTTTGTCTTACTGAGATTTACTGTCAGGGCCCAGGTCTGACAGAATCTGTGCAGAAGATCTAGGTGCTGCTGTAGGCCCTCCTTGGTTGGGGACAGAAGCACCAGATCATCAGAAAACAGTAGACGTTTGACTTCAGATTCTAGTAGGGTGAGGCCGGGTGCTGCACTGTTCTACTGCCCTTGCCAAATCATTGATATACAGTGCATTTGGAAAGTATTCAGACCCCTTGACTTTTTACACATTTTATTACGTTACAGCTATATTCTAAAATGAATTACATTTTTTAAAAATCCTCAGCAATCTACACATAATACCCACATAATGACAAAGCAAAAACAGGTTTTTATAAATTTTTGCAAATTTATAATAAACTTAAAACAGAAATACCTTATTGACATAAGTATTCAGACCCTTTGCTATGAGAATCGAAATTGAGCTCAGGTGCATCCTGTTTTCATTGATCATCCTTGAGATTTTTCTACAACTTGATTGGAGTCCACCTGTGGTAAATTCTATTGATTGAACATGATTAGGAAAGGCACACACCTGTCTATATAAGGTCCCACAGTTGACAGTGCATGTCAGAGCTAAAACCAAGCCATTGGGTAGAAGGAACTGTCCGTTGAGATTCGAAGCAGGATTGTGTCGGGGCACAGATTTGGGGAAGGGTACCAAAAAATGTCTGCAGCATTGAAGGTCCCCAAGAACACAGTGGCCTCCATAATTTTTAATAGAAGAAGTTTGGAACCACCAAGACTCTTCTTAAAGCTGGTCGGCCATGCCAAACTCAGGGGAGAAGGCCTTGGTCAGGGAGGTGACAAAGAACCCGATGGTCACTCTGACAGAGGTGCAGAGTTCTTCTGTGGAGATGGGAGAACCTTCCAGAAGGACAACCATCTCTGGAGCACTCCACCAATCAGGGCTTTATGGTAGAGTGGCCAGACGGAAGCCACTCCTCAGTAAAAGGCATAACAGCCCGCTTGGAGTTTGCCAAAAGGCAGCTAAAGGACTCTCAGAACATAAGAAACAAGATTCTCAGGTCTAATGAAACCAAGATTGAACTCTTTGGCCTGAATGCCAAGCGTCACGTCTGGAGGAACCTGGCACCATCCTTATGGTGAAGCATGGTGGGGGCAGCATCATGCTGTGGGGATGTTTTTCAGCGGCAGGGAACTAGTCAGGATCGAGGGAAAGATGAACGAAGCAAAGTACAGAAAGATCCTTGATGAAAACCTGCTCCAGGGTGCTCAGGACCTCAGACTGGGGCGAAGATTCGCCTTCCAACAAGACAACGACCCTAAGCACACAGTCAAGACAAAGCAGGAGTGGCTTCGGGACAAGTCTCTGTGTGTCCTTAAGTGGCTCAGCCAGAGCCCAGACTTGAACCTGATCGAACATCTCTGGAGAGACTTGAAAATAGCTGTGCAGCGACGCTCCCCATCCAACCTGACAGAGCTTGAGAGGATCTGCAGAGAAGAATGGAAGAAACTCCTCAAATGCAGATGTGCCAAGCTTGTAGCGTCATACCCAAGAAGACTCAAGGCTGTAATCACTGCCAAAGGTGCTTCAACAAAGTACTGAGTAAAGGGTTCGAATACTTATGTAAATATGATATTTCAGTTTAATATTTGTAATAAATGTGCAAAAATTTCTAAAAACCTGTTTTTGCTTTGTCATTATGGGTATTGTACGTAAATTAATGATGAATAAAAACAATTGAATCAATTTTAGAATAAGGCTGTAATGTAACAAAATGTGGAAAACGTCAAGTGGTCTGAATACTTTCTGAATGCACTGTATATGTTGAAGAAGGTGGGTCTGAAGCTGCATGCCTGTCTCACCCCACGGCCCTGTGGGAATAAATTGTTTTGTTTTTTGCCCAAACCTACACACTTGTTGTTTGTGTTCATTTATTTCATAATGTCTTGTGTTTTTCCCCTAACACTGCTGCCCATCAATTTGTATAGCAGGCCCTCATTCCAAATTGAGTCAAAAGCTTTTTTGAAGTCAAAAAGAGAAGACTTTGCCTTTGTTTTGTTTGTTTGTCAATTAGGGTGTGCAGGGTAAATACGTGGTCTGTCATATGGTAATTTAGTAAACAGACAATTTGACATTTGCTCAGTACATTTTTTTTACTGTGGAAATGTACGAGTCTGCTGTTAATGATAATGCAGAGAACTTTCCCAAGGTTGCTGTTGATGCATT